>NC_088398.1:11966183-12073683 GCF_034236695.1 Oncorhynchus nerka | reverse complement strand
AGAGAGAGACAGAGAGAGAGAGAGAGAGAGCGAGAGAGACAGAGACAGAGACAGAGAGAGCGAGCGCAAGAGGAGGGAAGATAATAAGAAAAGGTTCAAATCAGAGTAATTATGAGAGTCATTGCAAAGACAGACATGGGAGCATAATGATAGAAGTCCAACACACACGTCAGGACAGAGCAGAGTGGACGGGAGGGATGGTCAGGGTAAAGACAAACATTGGCTGTCCTTATTGCCACAGGGTTCAATTCTTGGACTAACTCTCTTCTCTTTATACATCAATGAGGTCGCTCTTGCTGCTGGTGAGTCTCTGATCCACCTCTACGCAGACGACACCATTCTGTATACTTCTGGCCCTTCTTTGGACACTGTGTTAACAACCCTCCAGGCAAGCTTCAATGCCATACAACTCTCCTTCCGTGGCCTCCAATTGCTCTTAAATACAAGTAAAACTAAATGCATGCTCTTCAACCGATCGCTACCTGCACCTACCCGCCTGTCCAACATCACTACTCTGGACGGCTCTGACTTAGAATATGTGTACAACTACAAATACTTAGGTGTCTGGTTAGACTGTAAACTCTCCTTCCAGACCCATATCAAACATCTCCAATCCAAAGTTAAATCTAGAATTGGCTTCCTATTTCGCAACAAAGCATCCTTCACTCATGCTGCCAAACATACCCTTGTAAAATTGACCATCCTACCAATCCTCGACTTTGGCGATGTCATTTACAAAATAGCCTCCAATACCCTACTCAACAAATTGGATGCAGTCTATCACAGTGCAATCCGTTTTGTCACCAAAGCCCCATATACTACCCATTATTGCGACCTGTACGCTCTCGTTGGCTGGCCCTCGCTTCATACTCGTCGCCAAACCCACTGGCTCCATGTCATCTACAAGACCCTGCTAGGTAAAGTCCCCCCTTATCTCAGCTCGCTGGTCACCTTAGCATCTCCCACCTGTAGCACACGCTCCAGCAGGTATATCTCTCTAGTCACCCCCAAAACCAATTCTTTCTTTGGCCGTTCTCTGCTGCCAATGACTGGAATGAACTACAAAAATCTCTGAAACTGGAAACACTTATCTCCCTCACTAGCTTTAAGCACCAACTGTCAGAGCAGCTCACAGATTACTGCACCTGTACATAGCCCACCTATAATTTAGCCCAAACAACTACCTCTTTTCCAACTGTATTTAATGAATTAATTTATTTTATTTAGCTCCTTTGCACTCCATTATTTTTATTTCTACTTTGCACATTCTTCCATTGCAAAACTACCATTCCAGTGTTTTACTTGCTATATTGTATTTACTTTGCCACCATGGCCTTTTTTTGCCTTTACCTCCCTTCTCACCTCATTTGCTCACATTGTATATAGACTTGTTTATACTGTATTATTGACTGTATGTTTGTTTTACTCCATGTGTAACTCTGTGTCGTTGTATCTGTCGAACTGCTTTGCTTTATCTTGGCCAGGTCGCAATTGTAAATGAGAACTTGTTCTCAACTTTCCTACCTGGTTAAATAAAGGTGAAATAAATAAATAAATAAAATTCAGAGTGTCACCAGAACATTTGAATGGTTTTAGATGAGTCACACAGTGGAAAGAACACTCTGACAAACCACTCCCCCCCACATACACACGAGTGTAAACCTATCTACCACTGATTGACAGACCATTTCCCTCATTCTATAGGGCAGGTTTTCCAACCGGTGGCCCACGGGCCAAATGCTTTTATAAGGCCTCCCCAAGTCTTCTGAGCAAAAAAAGTATTTATTTATCATTTTTGGGAGGATTTGAATTGTTGCACACAAAAGCTGTAAAAACACCAGGAAATGAGCTCCAAGTGATTTTAAATGAAAGTATTCCCAATAGAGAAACACATGATCGTATACAAATGAAAACAAAGGTTTTAAATTATTATGTTTTAGTCAAACATATTTGTTTGGGCTTCTTGTGGTCAATTTTCAGTCTACAAATTATTTGCAATTATGTTCCGGCCTCACAAGCATCCGCTCAAGAAAATGTTTTGTCCCGAGGCTGAATCTAGTTGATGGTCCCTGCTATATGGGGGGGTGATTTACTGTTGCCTATGGGGTGGATGCAGACAGGGTGTGGAAAGAGGAAGGGCTTTGACTGCCAGTAGGAGAGAGGTTAAATCTTGAGCGGTGGGAATAGCTGTCAGTCAACCTGCCCACCACCTGGCTTCTCCATGGCAACAGAGTGTGGGTGAAAGACAGGCCTCAATCTTCCGGCGACCGACGTAGACAGCAACCGCGACCAGTCAACCGCCCACTACTCGGATACACACACGGACACACGCGAAAACACACAAGACATTCAGTCGTCAGAGTGGGCAGTTAACTGCTCCGGCCACCCACATTCCTAGGGAAAAAGACATACAGTGGGGAGAACAAGTATTTGATACACTGCCGATTTTGCATGTTTTCCTACTTGCAAAGCATGTAGAGGTCTGTCATTTTTATCATAGGTACACTTCAACGGTGAGAGACGGAATCTAAACCTGAAGGATCTGGAGAAGGTCTGTATGGAGGAGTGGGCCAAAATCCCTGTTGCAGTGTGTGCAAACCTGGTCAAAAACTACAGGAAACGTATGATCTCTGTAATTGCAAACAAAGGTTTCTGTACCAAATATTAAGTTCTGCTTTTCTGATGTATCAAATACTTATGTCATACAATAACATGCTAATTAATTACTTAAAAATCAACCGTCTCTCACAGTTGAAGTGTATATATGATAAAAATGACAGACCTCTACATGTTTTGTAAATAGGAAAACCTGCAAAATCGCCAGTGTATCAAATACTTGTTCTCCCCACTGTAACTGCAGGTCCAGGTGTGTGCTCTGTCCCCGTCTGTCCATCAATCTCACACACTTTATAGCCTTATTTTACTTCGTGCTCCCTCTCTCAACTCTTTCACTATCTCTCAGAGTGGATCGGGATGTCTAGAGCTTAGACAGCAATATAATTTATTTAAGGATTCATTAAAAATATGCCATCACTCCACTCTTCCTCCCAGTTTCGCTCTGACACTCAGAAAAATAAAGAATGAGTGCTGCGTGTCATCCAGGGGCTGGGGCCAAAGAGGAGAGAAGAGGCAGGAGTCAGCCCCGCGGCCCTGACAACCCAACCCAACTCTGATGAAGGCAGGAGTCAGCCCCGTGGCCCTGACAACCCAACCAAACTCTGATGAAGGCAGGAGTCAGCCCCGCGGCCCTGACAACCCAACTCTGATGAAGGCAGGAGTCAGCCCCGTGGCCCTGACAACCCAACCCAACTCTGATGAAGGCAGGAGTCAGCCCCGCAGCCCTGACAACCCAACCCAAATCTGATGAAGGCAGGAGTCAGCCCCGTGGCCCTGACAACCCAACTCTGATGAAGGCAGGAGTCAGCCCCGTGGCCCTGACAACCCAACCCAACTCTGATGAAGGCAGGAGTCAGCCCCGCGGCCCTGACAACCCAACTCTGATGAAGGCAGGAGTCAGCCCCGTGGCCCTGACAACCCAACTCTGATGAAGGCAGGAGTCAGCCCCGCGGCCCTGACAACCCAAGCCAACTCTGATGAAGGCAGGAGTCAGCCCCGTGGCCTTGACAACCCAACTCTGATGAAGGCAGGAGTCAGCCCCGTGGCCCTGACAACCCAACCCAACTCTGATGAAAGCAGGAGTCAGCCCCGTGGCCCTGACAACCCAACCCAACTCTGATGAAGGCAGGAGTCAGCCCCGCGGCCCTGACAACCCAACTCTGATGAAGACAGGAGTCAGCCCCGCGGCCCTGACAACCCAACCCAACTATGATGAAGGCAGGTGTCAGCCCCGTGGCCCTGACAACCCAACCCAACTCTGATGAAGGCAGGAGACAGCCCCGCGGCCCTGACAACCCAACCCAACTCTGATGAAAGCAGGAGTCAGCCCCGTGGCCCTGACAACCCAACCCAACTCTGATGAAGGCAGGAGTCAGCCCCGCAGCCCTGACAACCCAACCCAACTCTGATGAAGGCAGGAGTCAGCCCCGTGGCCCTGACAACCCAACTCTGATGAAGGCAGGAGTCAGCCCCGTGGCCCTGACAACCCAACCCAACTCTGATGAAGGCAGGAGTCAGCCCCGTGGCCCTGACAACCCAACTCTGATGAAGGCAGGAGTCAGCCCCGTGGCCCTGACAACCCAACTCTGATGAAGGCAGGAGTCAGCCCCGCGGCCCTGACAACCCAAGCCAACTCTGATGAAGGCAGGAGTCAGCCCCGTGGCCCTGACAACCCAACTCTGATGAAGGCAGGAGTCAGCCCCGTGGCCCTGACAACCCAAGCCAACTCTGATGAAGGCAGGAGTCAGCCCCGTGGCCCTGACAACCCAACCCAACTCTGATGAAGGCAGGAGTCAGCCCCGTGGCCCTGACAACCCAACCCAACTCTGATGAAGGCAGGAGTCAGCCCCGTGGCCCTGACAACCCAACCCAACTCTGATGAAGGCAGGAGTCAGCCCCGTGGCCTTGACAACCCAACTCTGATGAAGGCAGGAGTCAGCCCCGTGGCCCTGACAACCCAACCCAACTCTGATGAAGGCAGGAGTCAGCCCCGCAGCCCTGACAACCCAACCCAACTCTGATGAAGGCAGGAGTCAGCCCCGTGGCCCTGACAACCCAACCCCACCCAACTCTGATGAAGGCAGGAGTGAGCCCCGTGGCCCTGACAACCCAACTCTGATGAAGGCAGGAGTCAGCCCCGTGGCCCTGACAACCCAACCCAACTCTGATGAAGGCAGGAGTCAGCCCCGTGGCCCTGACAACCCAACCCAACTCTGATGAAGGCAGGAGTCAGCCCCGCGGCCCTGACAACCCAACCCAACTCTGATGAAGGCAGGAGTCAGCCCCGTGGCCCTGACAACCCAACTCTGATGAAGGCAGGAGTCAGCCCCGTGGCCCTGACAACCCAACTCTGATGAAGGCAGGAGTCAGCCCCGCGGCCCTGACAACCCAACCCAACTCTGATGAAGGCAGGAGTCAGCCCCGTGGCCTTGACAACCCAACTCTGATGAAGGCAGGAGTCAGCCCCGTGGCCCTGACAACCCAACCCAACTCTGATGAAGGCAGGAGTCAGCCCCGCGGCCCTGAAAACCCAACCCAACTCTGATGAAAGCAGGAGTCAGCCCCGTGGCCCTGACAACCCAACCCAACTCTGATGAAGGCAGGAGTCAGCCCCGCGGCCCTGACAACCCAACTCTGATGAAGACAGGAGTCAGCCCCGTGGCCCTGACAACCCAACCCAACTCTGATGAAGGTCAGGAGTCAGCCCCTGATGAAGGCAGGAGTCAGCCCCGTGGCCCTGACAACCCAACCCAACTATGATGAAGGCAGGTGTCAGCCCCGTGGCCCTGACAACCCAACCCAACTCTGATGAAGGCAGGAGTCAGCCCTGCGTCCCTGACAACCCAACCCAACTATGATGAAGGCAGGAGTCAGCCCCGTGGCCCTGACAACCCAACCCAACTCTGATGAAGGCAGGAGTCAGCCCCGCAGCCCTGACAACCCAACCCAACTCTGATGAAGGCAGGAGTCAGCCCCGTGGCCCTGACAACCCAACTCTGATGAAGGCAGGAGTCAGCCCCGTGGCCCTGACAACCCAACCCAACTCTGATGAAGGCAGGAGTCAGCCCCGAGGCCCTGACAACCCAACCCAACTATGATGAAAGCAGGAGTCAGCCCCGCGGCCCTGACAACCCAACCCAACTCTGATGAAGGCAGGAGTCAGCCCCGTGGCCATGACAACCCAACTATGATGAAGGCAGGAGTCAGCCCCGCGGCCCTGACAACCCAACTCTGATGAAGGCAGGAGTCAGCCCCGCGGCCCTGACAACCCAACCCAACTATGATGAAGGCAGGAGTCAGCCCCGCGGCCCTGACAACCCAACCCAACTATGATGAAGGCAGGTGTCAGCCCCGTGGCCCTGACAACCCAACCCAACTCTGATGAAGGCAGGAGTCAGCCCTGCGTCCCTGACAACCCAACCCAACTATGATGAAGGCAGGAGTCAGCCCCGTGGCCCTGACAACCCAACCCAACTCTGATGAAGGCAGGAGTCAGCCCCGCAGCCCTGACAACCCAACCCAACTCTGATGAAGGCAGGAGTCAGCCCCGTGGCCCTGACAACCCAACTCTGATGAAGGCAGGAGTCAGCCCCGTGGCCCTGACAACCCAACCCAACTCTGATGAAGGCAGGAGTCAGCCCCGAGGCCCTGACAACCCAACCCAACTATGATGAAAGCAGGAGTCAGCCCCGCGGCCCTGACAACCCAACCCAACTCTGATGAAGGCAGGAGTCAGCCCCGTGGCCCTGACAACCCAACTATGATGAAGGCAGGAGTCAGCCCCGCGGCCCTGACAACCCAACTCTGATGAAGGCAGGAGTCAGCCCCGCGGCCCTGACAACCCAACCCAACTCTGATGAAAGCAGGAGTCAGCCCCGCGGCCCTGACAACCCAACCCAATCATGATGAAAGCAGGAGTCAGCACCGCGGCCCTGACAACCCAACCCAACTATGATGAAAGCAGGAGTCAGCCCCATGGCCCTGACAACCCAACTCTGATGAAGGCAGGAGTCAGCCCCACGGCCCTGACAACCCAACCCTGATGAAAGCAGGAGTCAGCCCCACGGCCCTGACAACCCAACCCTGATGAAAGCAGGAGTCAGCCCCGTAGCTCTGACAACCCAACCCTGATGAAGGCAGGAGTCAGCCCCGGCCCTGCGGCCCTGAGCCCGCGGCCCTGACAACCCAGCCCCATGGCCCCAACCCAACTCTGATGAAAGCAGGAGTCAGCCCCGTGGCCCTGACAACCCAACCCAACTCTGATGAAAGCAGGAGTCAGCCAAGCGGCCCTGACAACCCAACTCTGATGAAAGCAGGAGTCAGCCCCGTGGCCCTGACAACCCAACCCAACTCTGATGAAAGCAGGAGTCAGCCCCGTGGCCCTGACAACCGAACTCTGATGAAGGCAGGAGTCAGCCCCATGGCCCTGACAACCCAACTCTGATGAAGGCAGGAGTCAGCCCCACGGCCCTGACAACCCAACCCTGATGAAAGCAGGAGTCAGCCCCACGGCCCTGACAACCCAACCCTGATGAAAGCAGGAGTCAGCCCCGCAGCTCTGACAACCCAACCCTGATGAAGGCAGGAGTCAGCCCCGCGGCCCTGACAACCCAACCCAACTCTGATGAAAGCAGGAGTCAGCCCCGTGGCCCTGACAACCCAACCCAACTCTGATGAAAGCAGGAGTCAGCCAAGCGGCCCTGACAACCCAACTCTGATGAAAGCAGGAGTCAGCCCCGTGGCCCTGACAACCCAACTCTGATGAAGGCAGGAGTCAGCCCCATGGCCCTGACAACCCAACTCTGATGAAGGCAGGAGTCAGCCCCACGGCCCTGACAACCCAACCCTGATGAAAGCAGGAGTCAGCCAAGCGGCCCTGACAACCCAACTCTGATGAAAGCAGGAGTCAGCCCCGTGGCCCTGACAACCCAACCCAACTCTGATGAAAGCAGGAGTCAGCCCCGCGGCCCTGACAACCCAACCCAATCATGATGAAAGCAGGAGTCAGCACCGCGGCCCTGACAACCCAACCCAACTCTGATGAAAGCAGGAGTCAGCCCCACGGCCCTGACAACCCAACCCTGATGAAAGCAGGAGTCAGCCCCGCAGCCCTGACAACCCAACCCTGATGAAGGCAGGAGTCAGCCCCGCGGCCCTGACAACCCAACCCAACTCTGATGAAAGCAGGAGTCAGCCCCGTGGCCCTGACAACCCAACCCAACTCTGATGAAAGCAGGAGTCAGCCCCGTGGCCCTGACAACCCAACTCTGATGAAGGCAGGAGTCAGCCCCGTGGCCCTGACAACCCAACTCTGATGAAGGCAGGAGGAGGAAAAGGTTAAATTATTAATGCATCAAAGAGCAACTTTATTAGAGTCCACTTAAGCCGCTGATCGTGGTTACACCATGAGAGAGAGAGAGAGAGAGAGAGAGAGAGATCTATATATCTATACACACACACAAACACAAAATATAAATGCAACATGTAAAGTGTTGGTCACATTTTTAATGAGATGAAATAAATTATGTTCCATATGCACAAAAAGCTTCCAATTACAAGCCAAGATAATCCATCCATCTAACAGGAGGGATCGTATGAGGGTGGGAGCGGTGGGGGGTGCTCAGGAGTATTTCTGTTTGTAATAAAGCCCTTTTGTCAGGAAAAACAAATTATGATTGGCTGGGCCTGGCTTCCCAGTGGGTGGACCCCAGTGCGCCCTTACCCAGTCATGTGAAAACCATAGATTAGGGCCTAATGAATTTATTTCAATTGACTGATTTCCTTCGATGAACTATAAGAAAGTAAAATCGTTTAAATTGTTGCATGTTGCATTTATATTTTCGTTCATTTATTCAGAGAGAGAGCCAAAGAAAGAGTAATACAAAGAGGTAGAGAGAGAAAAATTAAAAAGAGGGCAATAGAGAGAAAGGAGATTCTATACACACCATCTTGACACATCTTTGAACTAAGCGAGTAAAGGAATGGATATTAGTGCAGTTTGTTTTGTACCCATCCTTTCTCTCTAGTCTAAAAGACTGTAGGGCTGACTTCCTCTCATCCTCTCTCCCTGGCGAGTCGAGCGTCCTCCTGTCTAACCAATTATTTCCCCCAAGGCCAAGTCCTGAGAGCACCAACCGATTTATAAATATGCATATCTGAATTAGGAGCGGCCCAGTTTCACCCTCTTCCGCACGGCTCCTGCACACACACGCAAGCAAGCACACACGCAAGCAAGCACACACGCAAGCAAGCACACACGCAAGCACTCACGCAAGCAAGCACGCACACAAGCAAGCACGCACACAAGCAAGCACACACAATTGCCAGGACTCAAACACACACTGTGTCGCTGTGGCAAACACGTTCACTTTAAGCAGCTAGACCCCCTTTTGTTTTGATTTATCGACTTTGTCTGTAGATAACGAGGAGCCAGTGTCCCAAACTCCTTAAACATGCTAATTCATGCAAATGTATGCCTGTCACAATATTCACCTTGAGGTAACGCATACATGTAAATATGAAGTTGCCATCTTTCAATGATCTTTTTGAAAATGTTCAGCGCTTTGTTTTTCATTTTTTTCATTTCTTAAAACGTCTCTGGCTGGCTTCATTGTTAATCAGATGTATGCACTGTAAATCTTCCAATAGGAGATGCAGCTGTCCCTGCCAGGAGTAGTCTCCGGGGTCCAAGCACCACTGAAGAGGTAACGTTACTGTAGGCTACTTGAGATACCATCAGATGCAGCTGTTAACATAACATTCATTTAATTAAAATCCCTGTCTCCAAGCAACAAACACCAGCATGGTTATACATCTTCAGCACTAAGTGAAACACCACAAATATAGCTAACAGTTGAAACATTTGTATTTTATTTCACCTTTATTTGACTAGGCAAGTCCGTTAAAAACAAATTCCTATTTACAATGACGGCCTACAGTTAACCACATCTAAGAGAAACTACCAACAGTAGACACCACAATTCACGTTTAAGAGAAGAACATTCTATACGGTTGTTTTATCAACTGGCCTCAGTTTGTTAGAGTTATTTCCTGTCACTGAGTTTATGAACAGGCCTGCGATCAGTCAATCAGTGTGCACACTGGGATTATCACATTAACTCATAGAAACAAACTTTTAGTAGCAAAATCAATTTGACATCACCAGGCAAGATTCCAACTCAATTACGACGACAAGTCTTAAACACACTTAATCCCCCAGGCATTCAAAAAGAGAACACACCTCGAGAACCAATCTCAAATTCCAGTTTCTCTCACCCCTGGGGTTGAAAAATCCGAGTAACTTTCCCAAAATCCCCAGGTTTTCCAGAAACCGTGGTTGGAATATTCATGGAATCGTCCAACTGGGATTTCTGGAAAACCTGGGAATTTGCGGAAAGTTACTGGAATGTCCCAGCCCTACTCCCCCACAAAGACAGACCCATGCAGGTATCAAAGGGTTCTCCCCAGGATGTCAACCAGGTGGTGCTGATCTGAGGTCCTCTGAGGTCCAGAGGGGGCTGGGAGCAGAAGCATAACATTTGTGAAAGAACTTCTCTCCCGAACCTCTGCTCACTTTAAAACGTGTTTGACCACAAATACATAAAATAGATAGATAAAGCAAAGTAGTGCGACAAAAACAACACAAAGTTACACAAACAAACGTACAGTCAATAACACAATAGAAAAAAATGTATGTACAGTGTGTGCAAATGTAGAAGAGTAGGGAGGTAAAGGCAATAAATAGGCCATAGAGGCGAAATAATTACAATTTAGCATTAATACTGGAGTGATAGATGTGCAGATGATGATGTGCAAGTAGAGATACTGGGGTGCAATAGAGCAAAAATAAATAACAATATGGGGATGAGGTAGTTGGGTGTGCTATTTACAGATTCACTGTACCTGTACACAGCCATCGGTAAGCTGCACTGACAGCTGTTGCTTAAAGTTAGAGAGGGAGATATACGTCTCCAGCATCCTCAGTCGAGGATGCCTGGTCGTTCTTTAAAATTAATTTCCTCACCATCTTAGATAATAAGCATGCCCCGATCAAAAAATGCAGAACTAAGAACAGATATAGCCCTTGGTTCACTCCAGACCTGACTGCCCTCGACCAGCATAAAAACATCCTGTGGCGGACTGCAATAGCGTCGAATAGTCCCCGCGATATGCAACTGTTCAGGGAAGTCCGGAACCAATAAATGCAGTCAGTCAGGAAAGCAAAGGCCAGCTTTTTCAAGCAGAAATTTGCATCCTGTAGCTCTAACTCCAAAAAGTATTGGGACACTGTAAAGTCCATGGAAACAAGAGCACCTCCTCCCAGCTGCCCACTGCACTGAAGCTAGGTAACAGGGTCACCACTGATAAATCCATGATAATCCAAAATTTCAATAAGCATTTCTCTACGGCTGGCCATGCCTTCCTCCTGGCTACTCCAACCTCGGGCAGCCCCCCCCCCCCCCCTGACAACCCAACCCAACTCTGATGAAGGCAGGAGTCAGCCCCCCCCCCCCAAATCCGGATAACAGATGTTCTGAAAGAACTGCAAGAACCTGGACCCGTACAAATCAGCTGGGCTAGATAATCTGGACCCTCTCTTTCTAAAACAATCAGCCGCCATCGTTGCAACCCCTATTACAAGCCTGTTCAACCTCTCTTTTGTATCGTCCTGAGATCCCTAAAGATTGGAAAGCTGTTGCGGTCATTCCCCTCTTCAAAAGGGGGTGACACTCTAGACCCAAACTGCTGTAGACCTATATCTAGACCTGCCCTGCCTCTCTAAAGTCTTCGAAAGCCAAGTTAATAAACAGATCACTGACCATTTCGAATCCCACCGTATCTTCTCCGCTGTGCAATCCGGTTTCCGAGCCGGTCATGGGTACACTCCAGCCATGCTCAAGGTACTAAACAATATCATAACCGCCATCGATTAAAGACAGCACTGTGCAGCCATCTTCATCGACCTGGCCAAGGCTTTCGAATCTGCCAATCACTGTATTCTTATCGGCAGACTCAATAGCCTTGGTTTCTCAAATAACTGCCTCGTCTGGTTCACCAACTACTTTGCAGACAGAGTTCAGTGTTTCAAATCGGAGGGTCTGTTGTCCGGACCTCTGGCAGTCTCTATGGGGGTACCACAGTGTTCAATTCTCGGGCCGACTCTTTTTTTCCGTATATATCAATGATTGCTGCGGGTGATTCCCTGATCCACCTCTACGCAGACGACACCATTCTGTATACTTTTGGCCCTTCCTTGGACACTGTGCTAACTAACCTCCAAACGTGCTTCAATGCCATACAACACTCCGTGGCATCCAACTGCTCTTAAACGCTAGTAAAACCAAATTCATGCTTTTCAACCGTTCACTGCCCGCACCAATCCAAAATCAAATCTAGAATCGGCTTTCTATTTCGCAACAAAGCCTCCTAGCTCTACCTACCTCATCCCTATATTATTTTTATTTACTTTTCTGCTCTTTTTCGCACACCAGTATCTCTACTTGCACATCATCATCTGCTCATTTGCATCTGCTAAATTGTAATTCTTCGCTACTATGGCCTATTTATTGCCTACCTCCTCATGCCTTTTGCACACACTGTATATAGACTTTCTTTTTTTCTACTGTGCCATTGACTTGTTTACTGTGTTATTGGCTGGTTTATTGTTTATTCCATGTTATTCCATGTGTAACTCCGTGTTGTTGTCTGTGTCACACTGCTTTGCTTTATCTTGGCCAGGTCGCAGTTGTAAATTAGAACTTGTTCTCAACTAGCCTACCTGGTTAAATAAAGGTGAAATAATACCAAAATAATAATAATAATATTGGGCAGGGCTGTGGGCTCTACAGTGAAATAAGACAATAATCACTGACCAAAACAGCAATAGACAAGGCATATTGACATTAGGGAGAGGCATGTGTAACCGAGTGATCGTAGGGTCCAATGAGTAGCAATAGATGAGTCAGGGAGCCGATTCAGTAGTCTCTACTATGCTTGGCGAGCTGGAGACACGGCGATTCAGACAGCTAGCGGGCCGGGGCTAGCAGATGAGCCTCCTGCGACGTCGCAACGGAAGAGCCTGTTGAGATCACCTTGGACGTTTACATTGGCAGACCAGTCGTGATGGATAGGTGGGGCTCTGTGTCAGCAGTAAAGGGGTCCAGGCCAATTGGCAAAAGAGGTATTGTAGCCCAAGTATTGGTTGGTGGACCTCTTCGGCTAGCCGGGAGATGGGCCTAGCTCGAGGCTAGCTCAAGGCTAAGTGGTGCTTGCTTCGGGACAGAGACGTTAGCCAGGAGTAGCCACTCTGATTGCAGCTAGCTAGCTGCGATGATCCGGTGTAAAGCTTGCAGTAGGAATCTGGAGATGTGGTAGAGAAAAAGCAGTCCAATATGCTCTGGGTTGATATCACGCTGTACAGACTGGCAGGTATTGACTGAGCTGAGGCTTGCTCGTGTCCGAGTTAATGGTGAAGACCTCTAGCAGTGGCTAACTGACTACTAGCTAGTTAGCTGGCTAGCTTCTGATGGGGGTTCCGGATCTAAAGTATAAAAATAGCAGATCCGTCCAACATTGGGTGAGGCAAGTTGCAGGAGAGTATATTCAGTCCGTAGATGGAAAGTGAGATTAAAATATATACAAAATACATACAAAAAAATGAGGAAGAAAACTATATTTACATGGGACAAGACGTGACAAGACAAAACACACGTCCGACTGCTACGCCATCTTGGATGTGCCTAACCCAGTGACTAAAAGTGTTGTTAGTTCCAGATGTCTAATAGAGGACCATACACATCTGTGGTCAACGTAGCAGCAAGATTAAATTCAGTTCCTAATGAGGCCAGCTGTGTGGACCCCAACTGTAGCCAGTCTCTAAAACCCAGCTGGCCAAATCATCACTGTGAACACACTGTTAAAGTGAGCAAGCTGGATGGAACGTGACCGTTCGACACAGATTTTGTGGGAGTATCGAACCCATCAAGGCCCAGAACACCTGTGTGTTGTGTGTATTCCAATCCCAGTCCATACTATGTCGTGTGTGTGTGTGTGTTTGTCTCCCAGTCTCGGTTCATACAGTGAAGTCTGTGTGTATATATCTCCCATTCCGTACTGTGTGGTGAGTGCGATGGAAGCTGGCAGGCTCATTATCAGAGTGCTAGCCCTGCCTACGGCCATATGTGCCAACCAGGCTGGGAATAAACTGCCAATATAGAACCAATCCACCAGCCACTCTAAACTCACTAATTGGAGCCTCAAAGATCCCAGTAATGATTCTACAGCTAAATCTAAAACACCTACCAAGCAGTCTCTGTCCAATTGCCTCCTAGTCCTAGTTTTAACATACAGTCTATTGGGAAAGTATTCAGACATCTTGACTTTTTCCACATTTTGTTACGTTTTAGCCCTATTCTAAAATTGATTAAATTGTTTTTTTCCCCCCTCATTAATCTACACACAATACCCCACATTACCCCATAATTGCACCTTTGGCAGCAATTACAGCCTTGAGTCTTCTTGGGTATGACCCTACAAGCTTGGCACATCTGTATTTGGGGAGTTTCTCCCATTCTTCTCTGCAGATCCTCTTAAGCTCTGTCAGGTTGGATACAGAGCGTCGCCGCACAGCTATTTACAGGTCTCTCCAAAGATGTTCAAGTCCGGGGCTCTGGCTAGGCCAGAAACTGAAACAAGAGGCTCCCACGCTGAGGTCTGTCCAACGCTGGTCAGACCAAGCTGACTCCACACTCCAAGACTGCTTCCATCACGTGGACTGGGACATGTTTCGTATTGCGTCAGATAAAAATATTGACGAATACGCTGATTCGGTGTGCGAGTTCATTAGAATGTGCGTTGAAGATGTCGTTCCCATAGCAACGATAAAAACATTCCCTAACCAGAAAACGTGGATTGATGGCAGCATTCGCGTGAAGCTGAAAGCGCGAACCACTGCTTTTAATCAGGGCAAGGTGTCTGGCAACATGACCGAATACAAACAGTGCAGCTATTCCCTCCGCAAGGCTATTAAACAAGCTAAGCGTCAGTACAGAGACAAAGTAGAATCTCAATTCAACGGCTCAGACACAAGAGGCATGTGGCAGGGTCTACAGTCAATCACGGACTACAAGAAGAAACCCAGCCCAGTCACGGACCAGGATGTCTTGCTCCCAGGCAGACTAAATAACTTTTTTGCCCGCTTTGAGGACAATACAGTGCCACTGACACGGCCTGCAACGAAAACATGCGGTCTCTCCTTCACTGCAGCCGAGGTGAGTAAGACATTTAAACGTGTTAACCCTCGCAAGGCTGCAGGCCCAGACGGCATCCCCAGCCGCGCCCTCAGAGCATGCGCAGACCAGCTGGCCGGTGTGTTTACGGACATATTCAATCAATCCCTATACCAGTCTGCTGTTCCCACATGCTTCAAGAGGGCCACCATTGTTCCTGTTCCCAAGAAAGCTAAGGTAACTGAGCTAAACGACTTCCGCCCGTAGCACTCACTTCCGTCATCATGAAGTGCTTTGAGAGACTAGTCAAGGACCATATCACCTCCACCCTACCTGACACCCTAGACCCACTCCAATTTGCTTACCGCCCAAATAGGTCCACAGACGATGCAATCTCAACCACACTGCACACTGCCCTAACCCACCTGGACAAGAGGAATACCTATGTGAGAATGCTGTTCATCGACTACAGCTCGGCATTCAACACCATAGTACCCTCCAAGCTCGTCATCAAGCTCGAGACCCTGGGTCTCGACCCCGCCCCTGTGCAACTGGGTACTGGACTTCCTGACGGGCCGCCCCCAGGTGGTGAGGGTAGGCAACAACATCTCCTCCCCGCTGATCCTCAACACGGGGGCCCCACAAGGGTGCGTTCTGAGCCCTCTCCTGTACTCCCTGTTCACCCACGACTGCGTGGCCACGCACGCCTCCAACTCAATCATCAAGTTTGCGGACGACACAACAGTGGTAGGCTTGATTACCAACAACGACGAGACGGCCTACAGGGAGGAGGTGAGGGCCCTCGGAGTGTGGTGTCAGGAAAATAACCTCACACTCAACGTCAACAAAACTAAGGAGATGATTGTGGACTTCAGGAAACAGCAGAGGGAACACCCCCTATCCACATCGATGGAACAGTAGTGGAGAGGGTAGCAAGTTTTAAGTTCCTCGGCATACACATCACAGACAAACTGAATTGGTCCACTCACACTGACAGCGTCGTGAAGAAGGCGCAGCAGCGCCTCTTCAACCTCAGGAGGCTGAAGAAATTCGGCTTGTCACCAAAAGCACTCACAAACTTCTACAGATGCACAATCGAGAGCATCCTGGCGGGCTGTATCACCGCCTGGTACGGCAACTGCTCCACCCTCAACCGTAAGGCTCTCCAGAGGGTAGTGAGGTCTGCACAACGCATCACCGGGGGCAAACTACCTGCCCTCCAGGACACCTACACCACCCGATGTTACAGGAAGGCCATAAAGATCATCAAGGACATCAACCACCCGAACCACTGCCTGTTCACCCCGCTATCATCCAGAAGGCGAGGTCAGTACAGGTGCATCAAAGCTGGGACCGAGAGACTGAAAAACAGCTTCTATCTCAAGGCCATCAGACTGTTAAACAGCCACCACTAACATTGAGTGGCTGTTGCCAACACACTGTCATTGACACTGACCCAACTCCAGCCACTTAATAATGGGAATTGATGGGAAATGATGTAAATATATCACTAGCCACTTTAAACAATGCTACCTTATATAATGTTACTTACCCTACATTATTCATCTCATATGCATACGTATATACTGTACTCTACATCATCGACTGCATCCTTATGTAATACATGTATCACTAGCCACTTTAACTATGCCACTTTGTTTACTTTGTCTACATACTCATACTCATCTCATATCTCATATGTATATACTGTACTCGATACCATCTACTGTATGCTGCTCTGTACCATCACTCATTCATATATCCTTATGTACATATTCTTTATCCCCTTACACTGTGGAATTGTTAGTTAGTTAGTTGTTAGTTAGATTACTTGTTGGTTATCATTGCATTGTCGGAACTAGAAGCACAAGCATTTCGCTACACTCGCATTAACATCTGCTAACCATGTGTATGTGACAAATAAAATTTGATTTGATTTGATTTGAAGGACATTGTGCATAGGGTCGTTGTCCTGTTGGAAGGTGAACCTTCGCCCCAGTCTGAGGTCCTGAGCACTCTGGAGCAGGTTTTCATCAAGGATCTCTCTCTACTTTGCCTCGATCCTGACTAGTCTCCCGGTCCCTGCCGCTGAAAAACATCCCCACAGCATAACGCTGCCACCCCCATGCTTCTCCGTAGGGATGGTGCCAGGATTCCTCCAGGCATGTAGGCCAAATAGTTCAATCAGACCAGAGAATCTTGTTTCTCATGGTCTGAGAGTCTTTAGCTGCCTTTTGGTAAACTCCAAGCCACTTTACCATAAAGGCCTGATTGGTAGAGTGAGGCAGAGACGGTTGTCCTTCTGGAAGGTTCTCCCATCTCCACAGAGGAACTCTGGCGCTCTGTCAGAGTGACCACTGGGTTCTTGGTCATCTCCCTGACTAAGGCCTCTCTCCCCCGATTGCTCAGTTTGGCCAGATCTAGATCTGAGCTAAAATTTCGAGTCTCATAGCAAAGGGTTTGAATACTTACAGTTGAAGTCACAAGTTTACATACACCTTAGCCAAATACATTGAAACTCAGTTATTCACAATTCCTGACATTTAATCCAAGTACAAAATTCCCTGTCTTAGGTCAGTTAGGATCACCACTTTATTTTAAGAACATGAAATGTCAGAATAATAGTAGAAATAATGATTTATTTCAGATTTCATTTCTTTCATCACATTCCCAGTGGGTCAGACGTTTACATACACTCAATTAGTATTTGGTAGCATTGACTTTAAATTGTTTAACTTGGGTCAAATGTTTCGGGTAGTCTTTCACAAGCTTCCCACAAACCTCCTGCTGGTGTAACTTGGTCAGGGCTTTGTGATGGCCACTCCAATACCTTGACTTTGTTGTCCTTAAGCCATTTTACCACAACTTTTGAAGTAAGCTTGGGGTCATTCTCCATTTGGAAGAACAATTTGCGACCAAGCTTTAACTTCTTGACTGATGTCTTGAGATGCTTCAATATATCCACATAATTTTCCTCCTCGTGATGCCATCTATTTTATGAAGTGCACCAGTTCCTCCTGCAGCAAAGCACCCCCACAACATGATGCTGCCACCCCCGTCCTTCACGGTTGGGATGGTGTTCTTCGGCTTGTAAGCCTCCCCCTTTTTCCTCCAAACATAACGATGGCCATTATGGCCAAACAGTTACATTTGTGTTTCATCGGACCAGAGGACATTTCACCAAAAAGAAATCAGTCTTGGCTGATTTCTTTTGATTTTCCCATGATGTCAAGAGTTTGAAGGTAGATCTTGAAATACATCCACCGGTACACCTCCAATTGATTCAAATTATGTCAATGAGCCTATCAGAAGCTTCTAAAGCCATGACATCTATTTCTGGAATTTTCCAAGCAGTTTAAAGGCACAGTCAACTTCTGACCCACTGGAATTATGATACAGTGAATTATAAGTGAAATAATCTGTCTGTAAACAATTGATGGAAAAATGACTTGCGTCGTGTACAAAGTAGATGTCCTAACCGACTTGCCAAAGCTATAGTTTGTTAACAGGAAATTTGTGGAGTGGTTGAAAAACGAGTTTTAATGACTCCACCTAAGTGTATGTAAACTTCCGACTTCAACTGTATGTAAAGAAGGTATTGTTGTTTTTTTTTTTATCTAAATCTTTTCATGTGCAAAGAAAAGGTGGGGTTTCAGGTGTCTGAAAACCTGTTTCGTGAGGGAGTTTGTCATTATGTTTTTTTATACATGTGGAAAATCTGAAAATTTTGTCATTATGGGGTATTTTGTGTCGATTGATGAGGAAAAAAGTACTTATGTAATTTTAGAATAAGGCTGTAATGTAACAAAATGTGGAAAAGTCAAGGGGTCTGAACACTTTCCAAATGCACTGTACCTGCTCAACTAAAAATGTCCTGTGCAAAGGTGTGTGCGTGTGGCTACTGTATACGTGTAAGCTGACTGTATGAGTTAGTGTGTGAACAGCTAAACTAATTAAATGATGTGCATTGGTAATGGGGAGCTACAAGAAAGTTGTTTGCACGCTATCCTTTTAATTACTTTTCAGTTCCATTTCATTCCATTTGAATTGACAGCTTGATCAACTTTTAATTGCTAGTTTTAGTAAACAGCTTATCAGCCTGCTCCAAGCCCACACACACAGCCCTGAATGACCTGGCCAAACACACACACAAGCTGTACTGTGGGGTTTGACAGAGTGAGATGCAGATGCAGCAAACAGGAGGCCCATTAATTTCCCCACAGCACACCAGTAGAAGAGAGAGAGAGAGAGGGAGTTGAAGCGAGGGGAGGTGAAGGGAAAGAGAAGCAGAGAAAAAGGGAGGGAAATTGGGAAAAAGACAGAGGGTGAGTGGAGAGTGAAAGCGAGGGAGAGAGCAAGAATAAGAGAAGCAATCAATCACCCCATCCTCCGTCCACAGGGCACTGGGAATGGACTCACTCGCGCCCGACTCACTCCTACGCACGCGCGCCGACTCACCCCCACACGCAGACACACCCACACACCGGCTCACCCCTGCTTGTGCGCCGACTCACCCCCACACGCCGACTCACCCCTACGCGCCGACTCACCCCTATGCGCCGACTCACCCCCACGCGCAGACACACCCCTACGCGCCGACTCACACGACTCAACCCCTACGCGCCGACTCACCCCCACGCGCAGACCCCACACTCCCCTACGCGCCGACACACCCCTACGCGCCGACTCACCCCCTACGCGCCGACTCACCCCTACGCGCCGACTCACCCCCACACGCAGACCACCCCTACGCGCCGACTCACCGCCGACTCACCCCCACGCGCAGACACACCCCTACGCGCCGACTCACCCCCACGCGCAGACACACACCTACGCGCCGACTCACCCCTACGCGCCGACTCACCCCTACGCGCCGACTCACCCCTACGCGCCGACTCACCCCCACACGCAGACACACCCCTACGCGCCGACTCACCCCTACGCGCCGACACACCCCTCACCCCTCACCCCTACGCGCCGACTCACCCCTACGCGCCGACTCACCCCCACACGCAGACACACACCCCTACGTGCGACTCACCCCTACGCGCCGACTCACCCCACACGCAGACACACCCCTACGCGCCGACTCACCCCTACGTGCCGACTCACCCCTACGCGCCGACTCACCCCTACGTGCCGACTCACCCCTACGCGCCGACTCACCACGCGCAGAGACACCCCTACGCGCCGACTCACCCCTATGCGCACACAGACAGACTCACACACAGACAGACTCACACACGGACTAAGTCAAGTCTTCACGGACTGACGGACTCGCACACACGGATTGACTCACTGACGGACGGCCTCACACACGGACTGACTCACTGACGGACGGCCTCACACACGGACTGACTTACTGACGGACGGACACGGACTCACAGACACACAGGCTCTCACACACGGACTGACTCACTGACGGACGGCCTCACACACGGACTGACTTACTGACGGACGGACACGGACTCACACACACACAGGCTCTCACACACGGACGGACTCACAGACTCACACACACAGGCTCTCACACACGGACGGACTCACGGACTCACATATACAGGCTCTCACACACGGACGGACTCACAGACTCACACACACAGGCTCTCACACACGGACGGACTCACGGACTCACACACACAGGCTCTCACACACGGACGGACTTACGGACTCACACACACAGGCTCTCACACACGGACGGACTCACAGACTCACCCCTACGCGCCGACTAACCCCTACGCGCCGACTCACCCCCACGCGCAGACACACCCCTACGCGCCGACTCACCCCTACGCGCCGACTCACCCCTACGCGCCGACTAACCCCTACGCGCCGACTCACCCCCACACGCCGACTCACCCCTACGCGCCGACTCACCCCTACGCGCCGACTCACCCCTACGCGCCGACACACTCCCCTACGCGCCGACACACCCCTACGCACCGACTCACCCCTACGCGCCGACTCACCCCTACGCGCCGACTCACCCCCACGCGCAGACACACCCCTACGCGCAGACTCACCCCTACGCGCCGACTCACCCCTACACGCCGACTAACCCCTACGCGCCGACTCACCCCCACACGCAGACACACCCCTACGCGCCGATTCACCCCTACGTGCCGACTCACCCCTACGCACCGACTCACCACGCGCAGACACACCCCTACGCGCCGACTCACCCCTACGCGCCGACTAACCCCTACGCGCCGACGGACTCACAGACTCACACACACAGGCTCTCACATACAGACGGACTCACAGACTCACACACACAGGCTCTCACACACGGACGGACTCACGGACTCACACACACAGGCTCTCACACACGGACGGACTTACGGACTCACACACACAGGCTCTCACACACGGACGGACTCACAGACTCACCCCTACGCGCCGACTAACCCCTACGCGCCGACTCACCCCCACACGCAGACACACCCCTACGCGCCGACTCACCCCTACGCGCCGACTCACCCCTACGCGCCGACTCACCCCTACGCGCCGACTCACCCCCACACGCCGACTCACCCCCACGCGCAGACTCACCCCTACGCGCCGACTCACCCCTACGCGCCGACTCACCCCTACGCGCCGACTCACCCCTACGCGCCGACACACCCCTACGCGCCGACTCACCCCCACACGCAGACACACCCCTACGCGCCGACTCACCCCTACGTGCCGACTCACCCCCACACGCCGACTCACCCCCACGCGCAGACACACCCCTACGCGCCGACTAACCCCTACGCGCCGACTCACCCCTACGCGCCGACTAACCCCTACGCGCCGACTCACCCCCACACGCAGACACACCCCTACGCGCCGACTCACCCCTACGTGCCGAATCACCACGCGCAGAGACACCCCTACGCGCCGACTCACCCCTACGCGCCGACTCACCACGCGCAGAGACACCCCTACGCGCCGACTCACCCCTACGCGCACACAGACAGACTCACACACAGACAGACTCACACACGGACTAAGTCAAGTCTTCACGGACTCGCACACACGGATTGACTCACTGACGGACGGCCTCACACACGGACTGACTCACTGACGGACGGCCTCACACACGGACTGACTTACTGACGGACGAACACGGACTCACACACACACAGGCTCTCACACACGGACTGACTCACTGACGGACGGCCTCACACACGGACTGACTTACTGACGGACGGACACGGACTCACACACACACAGGCTCTCACACACGGACGGACTTACAGACTCACAAACACAGGCTCTCACATATGGACGGACTCACAGACTCACACACACAGGCTCTCACACACGGACGGACTCACAGACTCACACACACAGGCTCTCACATACAGACGGACTCACAGACTCACACACAGACAGACACACACACAATTAGACTCACACACACACAGATAGACTCACACACACACAGACTCACACACACACAGACAGACAGACAGACAGACTCACACACACGCACAGACAGATTCACAGACACACACACACACACACGGACTCACACACACACGCAGACACACCCCTACGCGCCGACTCACCCCTACGCGCCGACTCACCCCTACGCGCCGACTCACCCCTACGCGCCGACTCACCCCTACGCGCCGACACACCCCTACGCGCCGACTCACCCCTACGCGCCGACACACCCCTACGCGCCGACTCACCCCTACGCGCCGACTCACCCCTACGCGCCGACTCACCCCCACGCGCAGACACACCCCTACGCGCCGACTAACCCCTACGCGCCGACTCACCCCTACGCGCCGACTAACCCCTACGCGCCGACTCACCCCCACGCGCAGACACACCCCTACGCGCCGACTCACCCCTACGTGCCGACTCACCCCTACGCACCGACTCACCACGCGCAGACACACCCCTACGCGCCGACTCACCCCTACGCGCCGACTCACCACGCGCAGAGACACCCCTACGCGCCGACTCACCCCTACGCGCACACAGACAGACTCACACACAGACAGACTCACACACAGACAGACTCACACACGGACTAAGTCAAGTCTTCACGGACTGACGGACTCGCACACACGGATTGACTCACTGACGGACGGCCTCATACACGGACTGACTCACTGACGGACGGCCTCACACACGGACTGACTTACTGACGGACGGACACGGACTCACACACACACAGGCTCTCACACACGGACTGACTCACTGATGGACGGCCTCACACACGGACTGACTTACTGACGGACGGACACGGACTCACACACACACAGGCTCTCACACACGGACGGACTCACGGACTCACACACACAGGCTCTCACACACGGACGGACTCACGGACTCACACACACAGGCTCTCACACACGGACGGACTTACAGACTCACAAACACAGGCTCTCACATATGGACGGACTCACAGACTCACACACACAGGCTCTCACACACGGACGGACTCACAGACTCACACACACAGGCTCTCACATATAGACGGACTCACAGACTCACACACAGACAGACACACACACAATTAGACTCACACACACACAGATAGACTCACACACACACAGACAGACTCACACACACACAGACAGACAGACTCACACACACACAGACAGACAGACAGACAGACTCACACACACGCACAGACAGATTCACAGACACACACACACACACACACACACACGGACTCACACACACACACAGACTCACACACACACAGACTCACACACACACACACACACACACACGGACTCACACACACACATGGACTCACATACACATGGACTCACACACACACACAGACTCACACAGACTCACACACACACGGACTCACACACACACGGACTCACACACACACGGACTCACACACACACGGACTCACACACACACGGACTCACACACACACGGACTCACACACACACACAACCTGAGAGATAAGTGGCTCTAGATGAGATGTATGCTGCCACTCCCCAAGGCCTCTCCTTTCACATCAGAGATAAGGCTTTAACAAGCCTCTGTCCACCATCTGTGCTCTTTCCACCCCCCACTCTCTCTCTCTGACTGTCTCTCTCATCCCCACACCTGCTTTGCAAGTCTGAGCAAACACACACACACACACACACACACACACACACGTGTGCACTGAGGAAATCAAAACTGGATTAGGAAACGTAATCAGGACATATTAATTATGGATGGCACTCCCTGCTCTGTCTCGTGTCCTCCTGCCACAGTCCAGAGCACAGGACCCATGTCTCTCACACTGAAGGGTGAGGTAGAGACACCAACAAGTGGGGGGACACTAATGGGGGAGGGTTGAACATTGAATTAGGAGATAAGAGGAGGGTGGAAACCCTCACTTCATTTAGAAGGGTCTTCGTGCTAAATCCTAGAACTAGAACCGAGCTTACTACACTCCTCTTGAAGGTTTGAACACATGAAGGTCCAAAATCTGCATTGAGTGAGGAGAGAGACACCTAGTCAGGACATGAGGACAGAAGAGTGAGTCCACACACATGATTCCAACCATCACAAGTCCCTTTGACCCTCCCTCTCTATGACAGCAGAGTAGATGGATAACCCTGTCCATCAGTACACAATCATGTCAATGTCTATGAAGAAGACAGGCTAAGTGTTCAATATCCACTTAGGCGAAGAAGCTGCAGGAGAATACACAACCAGAGTTTGGCAGGAAACTCTCCCCCATTCATCACTCATGTTCCTGCCCTTTAAAAAACCCACTAGGGACAGTAAAGACCATCAGCGCAAGCACACATGCCCCTAAATCCTTTCGCTCAATTCAGTGCTCCCCTTCGGGAATAACCATATGTCTTAATGTAAGTCAAGTCTTCTTAGAATCCTTGAGGAGGAGGGTGGTCCTGATTAGCAGTTCCTCGGGGGACAGGATGTGTCTGATAGGGTTGCAAAAGCTACCGGTAATTTACCAGAATCTTCAGTAATTTTGATAAATAACAGAAAAGCTATGGCAATGTAATGTAACTTCGGTAATTTATACTTTAAAAATATATATATTTAGTACACATTTATCTGTGTCATACTGTCAATGAGTTTCTAGACCATGTGGTTCAAGAGAAAATTGCCTAATTCATTTTAAAAGCATCTAATCAACAATGCCACGAGATGTCTTGTGATAGATTACATAAAACCACTGAAAGATACCAAAATTCTGGTAGTTTACTGGTAAAGTTAGAAATGTTCCAGTAATATACCCTCCCTTTTGCAACCCTAGTCCGTGTCTTCTCAAGCCTCCGTGGATATTTCAGTTGATATTTCAGTACATCTATTAGTGCCTGAGTGGAGGGGTTGTTGTGTTGTTTTTCTGTCAGTACTAGGAGGAAGCCAACCACACACACAAACACACACATTTATTCACAGAAATTAGGAGGGCTTTTACCAGCGTGACGAGAGCAGGATGCGTAGGCCACTGATTCATTGGTTAAAAGGCCCCTTAATAAATTCCCCACTTTTAATGTTTCACAGTGCTATTAAAGGCTTGCCAGGCAGGGCAGAGCCCTGTTGCCCATTACAGATTTCAATAAATGACAACCTACGCTACGCTGCGTGATGGTGGAGAAAGAAAAGGAAGGGGAAAAAAGCTGACAGGCTTTCGGTTCGGCCTGCCTTGCAAAGCACTGCTCCTAATAGCACATAAAGACTTATTAGCCTCGGTGTTGTGTGCTTGGCGCTTAATAAGAGAGAGGCATATTGTTTCAGAGTAGCATGGCTTAAGTTAATGAATAGAGGAGCTCCTACGCTAGGGGCTAATTCACATCGCTCAGCTGAACAGGCTCCATATCAATCTGGATCAGTCACACAGAGGTTTCAAACAGAACAGGAAGCAGGGAATCTAGCCTGCTGGAGCTAGTGGAGAGACAGGGAGAAGCACAGAACAAAACAATACAAGAAAGAAATATAGAAAAACAGATGGCACCTCAGAGAATTCCCTTTTTTATTCTCACTGTCTCTTTAAAAAAAAAAAGCATTTAATGTGGAACGTGTAAATTAATTTTGCGACGGCCAAGGATGCAGAATGAATAAAATGGTGAAAAGGAGCTTTATTTATTAACTTTCTCTGTAAGACACAACCACAAACTTATCGTGCCCTGGTGTACTGTCATTCACTGTTCCCGTGAGACAAATAGAAACAGGAAATTAATTTGAGAGAGAGAGAGAGGAAGAGATAAATCCTTTCTGTCCATCCCACTTAAAGTAGAGGAGAGCCTCAGACATTGATCACTTCCTTTATGATGAGGACCAAGGGTTCTTCCACGACTACTATCTCATGCAAAGGGTCGTGCTGTTGCATGTGAGGGCTCACATCAGACCTGGGTTCCAATAGTATTTGTCTTATTTCAGATACTACTGAATAGTTTCAAATACGCTTCGAGCAAAAGACTGTGCCTACCTTGATTGGGACATGCATGCGTGTGCATATACAACTATGTTTTGCCTCTCTATTCGGGCACTTGGGCAAACCTTCCTCTCAAATACCTGGTCCCTTAGAACACTTACTGTTTGATGTGCCAGGAGGCTCTCCAGAGGCTTGAAGATACAGTGTGAATAGCCGAGAACCAACCCGAGGAGCAAATGTATCAGGTACTGGTGCGGGTAATAGCCAAAGCAGCTGAACCCAGGGCTAGGGGTGAATCCATGGTTGGAGATGGGGGTTAAGGAAGGAGACCGGACCTGAGGTATGGGATAGGGCCGGGATGATACCAGTCTCACAATATTTCAACCATGGCCAAAATGAAAACACAAAGCAGACCAAATTCTTTGGTCCTTTAAAAACCTGCTGTGTGTAAAATGTTGTGTGCTATAGCTTGAAAAATCAATCATTGTGACTCTGGATGACAACATAATTATGTTTGTTTCCAACAGTAGGGCTGTTTTCCTAAAGAAGTTAAATCCACTTAATGTTTTGTTTCCTTGCTGCGATACTGGTATCATCCCAGCCCTAGCGTGGGAGAGAGCTTTTTGAAAGTGATACTCTCACACCCAATCCCAGCCCTAGTGATACTCTCACACCCAATCCCAGCCCTAGTGATACTCTCACATCCAATCCCAGCCCTAGTGATACTCTCACACCCAATCCCAGCCCACTTCATGAAGTACCCTCTCTGGAATAGCAGAATGGGTGTAAAAACTAAATAGTCGAAACTCCACTTAGCACACCAGAAGAAGCTAGGGATTGATTGGAGATAGAGTGAGACGTTTCCATGGAAAGAAACACTATAAAAATCTGGACATTTACACATTTAAAAAAGCCTAATGAATATAATGAGTGACAGGCAGGGAGACAAACACCTGAGCCAGCGTCACAGACACCGCAAAAATAACAACAGCAACCACACATGCATGACCAATCCTTCTCTTAATCAATTTGTCTCAGCCTGTGATCACACACACACACACAGTATGCCTGTCATCTTGAGTGACAGACAGGTTAAGTGAGGTGAACAGCTACAGGAGTACTCTTCAAATATGACAAAATATGTTCCAAGGTTTAAACATAAATATGATGCCATGTTTGGGGACATCCAGGGGAGTTAATTCCACACTTAGGATTCTACCCAAAATCTATTCAAGATTGAATGTAGTGCATTTCACAACACACTTGACAGTGAATAAATGCCATAATAACTGTTTCTAAACATCCCACCATGATCCCATACAGAATGACTCCAGAAGTCTAGATGAAGAACCAGAAGAAAAGACAGTGATGTGATTGAACTGAAGCCGACTGACCACCTCTGCTCTCCCATCTCCCACATGGCTGGGTGGGGATTGGCTCACCTGTCCATCAGTCCGGTCCACTTCCTTGCTATTGGCTGAGGGAAGATTTGTAAGCCTGTCACTTAGACTGTCACTCGACCTGTCAGTGAGGGAGGAGAAGCCATTGTGGCTCCAGACAGCTGGCTGAGAAGTACAGCACTTCCATTAAGACTCAACATCACTCACTGCCAATTACGGCTCCAGAACGCTCCCAGTCGCAGGAATATGGACACCAGGGAGTGAAACTGAGCCCTGGCTGGCACTCACACAGTCACACAGAAACCCTTTGCGGTATGTTGCCAGTAAAAAAAATGATCAGCCAATGTTTTTTAGAGCCCAATTCATATAGTCCCATGATTACCATATTCTTGGCCGGGATAAGCCTTGTATATCTCCCATGCAGATTCTGGCAGGTTTAGGAGAGGAAGTAGATGTGGGCCGATGTGGGTGGATATCTATTTCAATAAATCAATTGAATATATATACACCATCACAAAGAAATATATTACTAAATTGTTTTATGCAGGCCCTAAAACATAAGACTAATAAAATGTATTTTCAAAAGAACAGAATGGCACATTTTTGTTGTTTATGTTACTGGTCTGTGCAGCCTATACAGTGCATATGGAAAGTATTCAGACCCATTGTCTTTTTCCACATTTTGTTAACTTATTCTAAAATTGATTAAATCGTTCTTTTCCCCCCTCAATCAATCCACACATAATACCCCATAATGACAAAGCAAAAACAGGTATAGATATGTTTTGCAAATGTAGAAAAACATTTACATAAAGTATTCAGACCCTTTACTCAGTACTATGTTGAATCACTTTTGGCAGCGAATACAGCCTAGACTATTCTTGGGTATGACGCTACAAGCTTGGGACACCTGCATTTAGGGAGTTTCTCCCATTCTACTCTGCAGATCCTCTCAAGCTCTGTCAGGTTGGATGGGGAGCGTCGCTGCACAGCTATTTTCAGGTCTCTCCAGAGATGTTCGATTGGGTTCAAGTCTGGGCTCTGGCTGGGCCACTCAAGGACATTCAGAGACTTGTCTCGAAGCCACTCCTGTGTTGTCTTGGCTGTGTGCTTAGGGTCGTTGTTTTAAAGCTACTTTCCTGCAATTCTACACATTTTGACATGACTTATGCCATGTTAATATGATGAGTTACAAACAAAATCAACAGGGGGCCCTGGTAGGTCTACATTATATTCACAGTACATGATCCTTGGTTGTCTGAGTGAATTTTGGGGGGGAGGGGGGACTTTCAAGTCGTCAATGTTTTGCTATAACTAGCAGCAAGATAGCCTAATGTTTGAACTTTAGAGTTTGTGACACAATAGGGTAAATGCAGATGGGTAACACTCAGACTATTTATTTCTATCCGCTATGCTGCATCAGGTGGGCTACATCATGTGACAATGCTTATTGATAAATAGTAGGACTGGGACGATACCAGTATTGTGATATCTTTTCCATGGCAAAAATGAAAACAGGAAGCAGATCTAACTCTTTGGTCCTTTAAAAACCTGCTGTATGTCAAATATTTTGATCTGTATCTTGGAAAATAAATCAATGTGACTGGATGACAACATAATGATGACCGTTTTCAACATTAGGACTGTTTTCCTAAAGAAGTTAAATCCTCTTTGCGATTTGTTTCCTTACCATGATACTAACGAGTATCGCAAAACTGGTATCATCCCAGCCCAACTAAATAGCACACCTGCCTGAAAATATGGACCAATCTGTTATATTGGGGTCATTTCTGGAGGGGGAATGATGTTTTGTTTTTCACTTATGAGTAGAAAGTCCTTTTAAAAAGTAACCAGAACTGACCTTCTCACAGTCATTCTCCCTCCAAAATTGCAAGTCCCTCCGTGATGTGTAGTATGCCGTGTGCGTTTGACAGTGCTGTTAGCCCCCCACCTCCCAAATTCACATGTAACCATTGGGTGTCTTACCTCGTCCAGTTCAGAGAGTAGATGGGTTTCTCCTCAAAGCCGATGGACATGGGATCACTAGGAGGAATCTCCACCTCTTCATACATCTTATTATTCTCTCTCTTTATCCCCTCTGGTAACATCAGCTGAACACAACACAAACACATCCCAAATATTAACAACGCACCTCACTACATAAAGTACATTTCCACCCCAATCTATTTATTACCAACTGAACTATATAATATTAAACCTTTTACAATACACACAATAAAACATCAACAAACACCGCCTCAACCTGAAAACAAACACATTCAAAACATTGCAAAAGTCATGTTCAGATTTGAAAATGTATCAACTTTCCAGTGAACATCATTTCCCCGACCCCACCTGCTCCTACTGAACTGAGGACTAAAGAAACACACCCCAGGTTAGTTTATGTAAATAGTGAGTGAAAAATCACCAAGAACAAAAAAAAACAGGATAAAAGCAGTGGCTTGTGGGTAATGTGATGGGTGCTGGTGTGTAATAAAAGGAACAGACTGCCATGAAGGATGGTGGGTAAACAAAGAACTGAAAAGTGTGTGTGTTTGTGTGTGTGCACACGTGTGTGTACTTTATGACTTTCCTCCATGTCACTATGAAAGAGAAATGGAAGTAATAAAAACTAATATAAAACAAGCTGTTCATTTTGCCCAATAATACAGGTGGGCAGGATTTGAAAATGTCTTCTAGTCTTGTTATAATCACTTTTTATTTGGATAGAACATGATGGTCTGGAGGCCAAGTGTATAGGGCATATATTTGGTTTTGGGCAGTACAGAGCTTTGTCGCAAAAGGCTCCCTATTCCCTTATCCCTACATAGTGCACTACTTTTGACCAGAGCCCTATGGAGCCTCCTCAAAAGTAGTGCATTAAATAAGAAAAGGGTGCAATTTGTGACGCACATCTGGTAATCCCCACATACTGTACCTTGGCTCCTCCTACGAAGGCGGAGGTCTTGGTGGCCTCGGCGTAGCAGTCATAGACGTTGGGGTAGCGGACCCGTTTGTACACCCTCTCTCTGCTCAGCACTGGGGACCGCCGTGCTGTCAGCAGGGCCTGCTCTCTGGAGTAACACAACCATTAATAAACCACAACACAACTGTGACACAACAATAACACATCCATAATACCCATAAAGAAATATATATATATAGTATTTCAACACCAAACATCCACATGAACAGCAGAACAGCCAGAGTTACATATGCTTAATGTGCGGTTGGTTGTGATTGGGGATGGATACTAGAGTTGAGAGCTGTTAGACAGGAGAGGTGTGGAGATGTGAGGCGCTGCAGTAATACTATTCTCTGCTAATGTAACGTGGCTTACCTCTCTGTTAATCTCTTCCCTCACACTCTGCCGGATTTGGCCCGGATACGTTTTTAATTAAACAGATCACTGCGCCGCTTTTTTATCCTCTGAAAGTAAACTTTCAGAAAGATCCTTTCTTATTAATTTTTTTCAGAACAAAATGTGACCAGGAGCCGTGTTTTTTTTCTTATAACCTGCAGCCGAGCAGTGATGACAAATGCAGGAGGGTGTTTCCACATGGAAAGAAGATCACAGGGGGAGATGTAGAAAAAGAAGTAAAGCAGAGAGAGAAGGGAAAACGGGAAAAAGAAGGGAAAGAGATGAGAAGAGAGACAGAAGAGAAAGAGATGGGAAGAGAGACAGAAGAGAAAGAGATGGGAAGAGAGACAGAAGAGAAAAAGATGGGAAGAGAGACAGAAGAGAAAGAGATGAGAAGAGAGAGAAGAGAAAGAGATGAGAAGAGAGAGAAGAGAAAGAGATGGGAAGAGAGACAGAAGAGAAAGAGATGGGAAGAGAGACAGAAGAGAAAGAGATGGGAAGAGAGACAGAAGAGAAAGAGATGGGAAGAGAGACAGAAGAGAGAGATGAGAAGAGAGACAGAAGAGAAAGAGATGAGAAGAGAGACAGAAGAGAAAGAGATGGGAAGAGAGACAGAAGAGAAAGAGATGGGAAGAGAGAGAAGAGAAAGAGATGGGAAGAGAGAGAGAAGAGAAAGAGATGAGAAGAGAGACAGATGATAAAGAGATGGGAAGAGAGACAGAAGAGAAAGAGATGGGAAGAGAGACAGAAGAGAAAGAGATTGGAAGAGAGACAGAAGAGAAAGATGGGAAGAGAGACAGAAGAGAAAGAGATGGAAAGAGAGACAGAAGAGAAAGGGGAAGAGCTAGAGAGAGCGAGATTGAGTGTGGTGGTTCACCTCTGAGCTCTCATCTCCTTGGGGTCAAAGTAGAGGTCGGAAGAGGATTCGGTGTCATCCCAGCGTCTCTCCCCCTCTTCCTCATCTCTTTCTCCTTCCCGACTGGATGGTCACCTGACAGCCGTAGGTGGGCTTGCTGCTCCCCTCTCCTCCGCCTCCTTTGTGGCTAACATCTAAACACAAGAATAACAGAGACATCAGTAAAATATTACAAACCGACAGTTGGGTCATCACTGATACATTCAATGTTTCTTTGAGCTAGGCTACAATGTTGTCTTGTGTAATTGAGCACTTATAATATGTTAACTAAGTTTGGAACAGCATGTACAGTACTGGAATACACAATTTGCCACCGACTATTGTATACCACCTATACCATACCGCCTATATTACAGCTGAAGGTCTAGGTGAAGTCACCCCACAGTCTACTCTTCAGCTGTGCTGTTTATCAGACATGGTTGCTAGACTGGTCAATAGTTAATGGTGAGAGCCGAGGTGCGATGCAACAGGACTGACAAGTGGCTATGTGTGTTTTTCCAGACTGAAACAACCATATCTGTTCAGATTCTGGTTGCCACCAGGTGGGAAGGACAATTTGTAACCCCAGGACCTCAGCATTAATTCATATTGTAACGTGTGTGTGTGTGTCCTTTACTTAACCTGCATGGTTAAGGGCCCACAGGAGACCACCAGCTCAGCTTGTTGTTGAGCAGGGAGAAAGAGCATCACAGGAGCAAAATAAACCCTAACAGCATACAAGTACAAGTGACGTGAGTAAAATCTATAACTACTTCAACAGAGGACCTACAACCCCAGGGTGGTCTAGACCTTTATCTTTCTAGTGTGTGTGTGTGTGTATATGTGTGTGTGTGTGTGTGTGTGTGTGTGTGTGTGTGTGTGTGTGTGTGTGTGTGTGAGAGAGAGTGTGTACTAGGGTTTAATATTTTCCAGAGAATTTACCAATTTTTCTTTGAATGTCCTGATGTTCCCAATTGCCCATTTGAGTCAATTCGCCCAACATTCCCCTCTAACTGGATTGAGTGGGCAGTGTGTTGACTTGGTTCAACACATAGGTGTCAAAACTGCTTCAAATATAAAACAGTTGAGATTATTTCGCAGAAAATAATGTTCCTTGAATTGTCAGAGTTTAGCGTGACGAAAAGTAGCTAACAGCCATGCTCTGTGTTCTCTCATGTCTCGTCTTTGAGCAGAGCAGCCCAAGAGGAGCTGTTGCTATATACACAGACATCCAGAGCCGCCATGAGCAGAGCTCATCCACAGCGAGCAAGTGACAGACGGAGAGGAGCATCTAATGGATTTAATAACGAACAAAGTTATTTCTAATTTCAGGTTTTGGGCTAAAGCAATCGGGCCTGGGTAGGGTAGGGCCTGAACATTGCAGGCATAGGTAGGGCTCAGGCATGGCTCTATTAAACATCTCAGCAAATCATTTGAATTACACGTCCACCGGTGGTTGAACATCCCAATTGAGTCAGCTAGAACGTGCTGCTTTAAGTCTCGCATGGTGACGTAATTTGACTTTTTGACAGGCGGGGTGTTTCGATATCTAAGATGCAACCGTATGATACATGAAATTTCGAGACCGTATGCATGGTGGATTGACTAGAAATACACATTAAAATGGATTTAGGGTAAAATTCCCCCCTAGGCCTATGAAGCACTTTTGGCCGACTGCTCAAATATTATGAGGTCCAGTGAAAATGACATTTGTTTTAGCCTACCTCAGCATTTCTCGCCTTTGTACCTGGCTATCGGGGGGATTTGGGAAGGTTGTGGGTGTTTTTACTTCATTATAACCTGCTTCTTGTGGTGACTGTCGCAGGGAACATCAGCTTCTAAACAAACAGGCCTAAACTAGCGGAGATTCAGCACCATGGATAGCTCAGTTAATCAACTGCCCGCAAATCTGACCAGCAGCCCACCGTGTGGCCGCTTTTGTAATCATAACATCATGAAACAATGGTGCAAATGTCGATTTCCTCAAGCGCTTTTGTGGACACAGTATCTGCCGTTTTGTGATTAGCACCCGTTTGTATTTCAGCCTCTGCCAGTGCCACGTTAGTGGAGATTTGAATGTGAGATTGATATTGAGATTGTGTACGGTAACGGCGTCGAGAGGTTGCGTGTAGCCTGCACATATAGTAAGCAATTACATTTTTAGAAGCCATGCAGCCTAAGGGATGTTTTCTATTGGGGACTTTGTGATGAGTGAATATGGTAGGCTGCTAGCATTGACTGGTTTAATGTATGAATGAAGCCAGATATTTGATACATCGCACGTGCATATTTTGTATCTCCGCTTATTTACCCTTCTCTTTTTCTGCATATCATCTCACCAGTTGTGATAAGTTGAGGGATTCTTGGGGAGGGTAGGCTATGGCCATTTTTGGGGGAGCGGATCTGTATAGCTCGCAGGCCTACTTGTTGTTTGCAATGGAATGGTAGGAGAACGCATTACACGCAACCCTTTGAATTTATGTCGACTTTGTGAAAGTAAATAGGCCTACGGTAGGCTACAACAGCACGCACACAATCGCACACTGAGCGCTGATGATTGATCATGCAGATAGCAGAGCAGGCCACAGAGAAGACAGAGATGGACACAAAATAGAATTTAACAGTTCAATTTCACGTCACGCTGTTCATATAAATAATGTATTATAATGTACCGGTTTCTCGCCATTATTTATCCCTGGAAACGAGAATGTTGTGAGAGAGTGTGGCACAGCGAGTGTTAAAGCCCCCAGAGACTGCCTCTCTGACCGAGTCACAACAGTTCAATAGAAGACAGAATTGCTCTTGAAAACAGATGAGATGTGATGATTGTCCTGAGGTCTCGGCTGATTGTCTGAATGATCTTATCTTTATCTCCTCTAACGGCTCTAGCTGCTGCACCCCCCCCCCCCATTACCTCTCTTCCCCTCCTACATCTCTTCACTCCAACATTCCCTCATTCTTGATGCGCCTATTCCTCTAGCCTAATCTATTCCCTCTCCCTCCCTCTCTTTCCAGCTCTCTCTCATCAACTCCTACTACAGCTTTCAGAACAGGGATTGCCACCAGGACTCATGCAATTTTTTTAAATTTTCAAAGTATGACTAGGGCTGGAATATTCAATGTATAACCGCAAAGGTTATGGATGAAGACCGTCATGAAAATAACCGTCATAAATTTAAAAAATATATATAATAACATAACTTCTGTGCGTGGAACGAACCTGAAGACGGGCGGGCGGGGCATTCGTGTGGTTGAGTCCGTTTCAGCCGTTACATGGACTCTTAACAATGTGATGAAACGTTGTTGCTCCTTGCTGAAACAAGCAAATTAGACTTCAGTTGCCTAGGCAACGCACGCCACAACGCAGCAGCAGACATAGAAAATAGAATGAATAGAGCATGCTTGGAAACTCTAAACCTGGCAATTTGACTGGTAAACTCATGGGTAGCCTACACTCACAATAGTCCAAGTTGATATTCACATAATAATTAGGAATTTCCCTCACCCATGCCCACAAATTGGGGAAAACATTATTTCCATTGACGCCCAGTTATACAGAAATAACAAAACATGCCAAAAATCAGGGCAAAAATCCCAACCTACAGTTTGCAATGCTCCCATGTTGGGAAAAAGAGCCTTTGAAAAGCGCCTTGTGGCTTCAGGCTACTTGGTGTGGGATAGTAGGACATGTGGGGACCCGGTGTCCTAGTACGCTACAGTTGTCTGTGTGTGTGTAATACATTTAATCTCAGGTAAGACATTTCACTTGTTTAGTGTAGTCCATTTGTAACTCCACTCACTACATGAACCTGTAAAGTCTGTTTGTTCGTGTTGTTGGTCTAGGCTAGCTTAATGTTCCTGACGGTAGCTAGCTAACACTCACTCAGGTGGCTGCTAGCACAGTCATAAAAAGGGGCATTTGGGAAGCCCTACAATATTGTGATTTTCTAAGTAGTGAGAATGCTCGGGAGCAGGCAACGTTGAAAAGTAATCTTCAGACATGTTGTACTTTTCTTAATTGTACACTGAACAAACACAACATGTAAAGTGGCGGTCCCATGTTTCACGAGCTGAAATAAAAGATCACAGAAAGTTTATTTTTCTCAAATTGTGTGAACCAATTTGTTTACATCCCTGTTAGTGAGCATTTGTCCTTGGCCAATATAATCCATCCACCTGACAGGTGTGGCTTATCAAGAAGATGATTAAACAGCATGATCATTACACAGGTGCACCTTGTGCTGGCCGCCTTCAACGCCGTTTCAGAGAATTTGGCAGTACATTCAACCGGCCTCACAACCACAGACCACACGTTACCATGTCAGCCTAGGACCTCCACAACCGGCTTCTTCACCTGCGGGATCATCTGAGACCAGCCACCTGGACAGCTGATGAAACTGTGGGTTTACACAACTGAAGACTGTCAGAAACCGTCTGAAGGAAGCTCATCTGCATGCTCGTCGTCTTGACCTGACTGCAGTCAGGCGTTGTAATCGACTTCAATGGGCAAATGTCCACCGTTGATGGCTCTACACGGATGAATCCCAGTTACAACTGTACCGGGCAGAAGGCATGTATGGTGTCGTGTGGGCGAGCGGTTTGCTGATGTCAACGTTGTAAACCGTGTCCCATGGTGGCGTTAGTGTTATGGTATGGGCAGGCATTAGCTATGGATACCGAACACAATTGCATTTTAGCGAAGGCAATTTGAATGCAGAGATACCGTGACGAGATCCTGAGGCCCATTGCCCTGCCATACATCTGTGGCCATCACCTCATGTTTTAGCATGATAATGCACGGCCCCATGTCGCAAGGATCTGTACACAATCTGAAAATGTCCCAGTTCTTCCATGGCCTGCATACTCACCAGACGTCCCCTATTGAGCATGTTTGGGACGCTCATGTGAATTCCATATATTAGGGCCATTTATTTCAATTGACTGATTACCTTATATGAACTGTAACTCAGTAAAATCTTTGAAATTGTTGCATGTTGCGTTTACATATTTTTTCTGGGTAGTTTTGTAATTGACTAAAACAAGCAGACAACAAGAACATTTTGTTTAAAAAAGGTGAAGTTCTTGCTGTGAGCCAAATGGGGTAACCACAGGTTGTTTTCCCCACAGGCGGGCAGGACCGTGACGCTCCATCTATCTAATACCGACTGGGACTATGGCTACCAGGTATTGTGATGTTATAATTTCCATGGTAATGTAAAATTGCATTCAAATGATGTGAGCTGATGTGGCTTATGCAATGGACTGTATTTTTTGTAATGTCAGTTGAATCAACAAATCACAACACACATATTTTACTTTCTGCTTTGTGCCTATGGGTACACTCACAATGGCAGCCATTCCACCCATTATGCCATCATTGACTTGAATGGGGATGCCTTTTCAAAGAATTATATTTCAATTCCAGCACAAGTAGTGAGGACTGGAGGAGAGGAGAAAATATGCTTTAAAATGTTTTATATATTATAACGACCATGGTCATTTGGCCAATTACTGTTACCTAAAATTCCATGACCGTCACAGCCCTAGGTACGACAATTTTCCTCAAACATAGCCTACAGTACACAGAATCAGACATGCACAGACAAAGTAATTTACATGCAAACAGGATGGAATACGTACACTGGGGAAGGGGGGGACATGACCGACCCCCCACCCCTCCAAGAAGGAGAGTGATGAAGTGCTGCATCAGATGATCAGGCCTCCACAATCACCCGACCTCAACCCAATTGAGATGGTTTGGGATGAGTTGGACCGCAGAGTGAAGGAAAAGCAGCCAACAAGTGCTCAGCATATGTGGGAACTCCTTTAAGACTGTTGGAAAAGCATTCCAGGTGAAACTGGTTGAGAGAATGCCAAGCATGTGCAAAGCTGTCATCAAGGCAAAGGGTGGCTACATTGAAGAATCTAAAATATATATTTGTTTAGTACATTTTGGTTACTACATGATCCCATATGTGTTATTTCATAGTTTTGATATCTTCACTATTATTCTACAATGTAAAAAATAGTAAAAATAATAAAAACCCTGGAATGAGTAGGTGTGTCCAAACTTTTGACTGGTACTGTATATCACCAGTGTAACGGTTTTCATATGGTGAAGGAGAGTCGGACCAAACTGCAGCGTGTAGATTTCGATCCATGTTTAATAAAACAACGTAACACGAATCAAAACACAAACTCAACAAAACAATAAACGTAATGAAAACCGAAACAGCCTAAACTGGTGCAAACTAACACAGACTCAGGACATCAAGACACTAAGGACAATCACTCACAATACAACCAAAGAATATGGCTGCCTAAATATGGTTCCCAATCAGAGACAACGATAAACACCTGCCTCTGATTGAGAACCACTTCAGACAGCCATAGACTTTCCTAGAACACCCCACTAAGCTACAATCCCACTAACATACACACCAAAACCCCCAGACAAAACACACCACAATACAAAAACTCCATGCCACACCCTGGCCTGACCCAATACATGAAGAAAAACACAAAATACTTAGACCAGGGCGTGACAACCAGGGGCCTGTTGCACAAAACTAGGATAAGGGATTAAGCCAGGATATCTTGGTGATCCTGGCTCAATTGATCCGTAATCCGGTTGCACTAAAGATGGATAGGGGGCAGGAGGATATGTTATGGTATAAATTACCATGGAGATTTATTCTGTGGAGCTAGCCTGCTCCAGACCAGGCTAAATTCCAGGATCTATTTAATCTCATCCCTAATGTCAGTCAGCAGTCACCACAAATGGAAACCAAGTTATTTCACTGCTCACTATACATTGTTATCACATATAACTAGACCCACTGTTATTATTTAAACGTTTGTGATCATTAATTTCAATGATTTTGGATAAAAAATGATTTTTAGATGATGTTGCTATCATTAGATAATTTACAGTTTCCCATAGACTATAAGGCTATATATAAAATGATAGAATATTAGGGCCACAGAGGGGAAAAAAAACACAAGTCATAATATTGTAACCAGTTGTTTTAAAGGACAGTTGTTAAAATGACAGATGTGGGGCATTTCGTGAAATTGTACTTCAGTATGGTTTCATAAACAAAGACATGCTGATGTGCCAGAATATTAAGTATCACATTGTCATAAGTATCAAAACTGTAAAAACAATGTATCTTTTCTGCAGAAAGAACCAGCCTCATAAATTTATGACTATCCTTTTTCTTCAGTGTGGCCCTAGTACTCTGTCATATAAACAAATACACATTCCATATGAATATAAAAACACAATGTGTAACATTATGTTCCTTTATTGAATAAGGACAAAACAAAGCAGGTAAACCATCAGCTCCTTTCGAAACTGAAGTCACAGTGACTCTACAAGATGGAAAGCACAGAATCCAAGCATATTATACAAAATGATACATACACATTCAAAGGTCTGTATATAACACACCCTGCATGTCTGCACACTAAAATAAATGCAGGACAAATCCATACACATCAACTGAACAGACAAATGAATGGATGCAGTAGCCTCCCTGCAGCCTTGTATTACACACAGTATACCGCACAAACATCATAAGAGGCCAAATTCGTCAAAAACGAACCCAAAAAACCCAAATTCCTCTGCCACCGCAGGACATATTTAACCAAAATTGAAAGCACACATACTAACTAAAATAATTCAACACATATTGGTCCCTCAGCAGCCGACCACTGTCGTCATCAGGGAAGATTGCCGGATTGTCCCAGTCCATGGCTGGTGGCACTCTGGGGGCCCTCTCCTTCCTCAGGCAGGCCACATTGTGGAGGACAGCACAAGCCACAGTAATATCACATGCCCTAACAGGGCTGACCCTTAATTTGTGAAGGCAGTGAAAGCGTGCCTTCAGGAGGCCAAAGGTCATTTCAACTCTGGCCCTGGTCCTGGCATGGGCATGGTTGTAGGCCTGCTGTGCTTCCTGGGGGTCTGTGAAAGGTGTCAGGAGAAAAGGCTGGCAGCCATACCCCCTGTCTCCCAGCAACACACCAGAGAATTCACCTGTCAACACAAAATCTCATCATTACTACCTCATAAACACAGTGATATTCTTGACACAGCCATGATGGTTATAAATAGGGGTTGTGTGGCTTACCTTGTGATAGGCACTGATAGATTTCAGAGGCCCGAAAGATTCTGGAGTCATGGACTGAGCCAGGCCATTTTGCCACAACATTGCTGATCACACAGTCAGCATTGCAGACCATCTGAAATCATAAGATGAGGAATATTACACCAATCAATGCACATCACTGGCAATGCAGAGTGTTCGTCAATGGACAATATCAAAAAGTTATGTTCACCTGAACATTAATGCTGTGAAAGGATTTCCTATTCACAAAATCGGCCTCATGGGCACCTGAGGGGGCTTTTATCCTTATGTGTGTGCAGTCCACTGCACCAATGACATTGGGGAAACCTGTCACACAAAGTAATGAGTATCCTACTATGTGTTAACAGTTGTCCTGTAATTTGTAGATCCTCTTACCTGCAATCCTATAGAACTCCTCTTTGATGTCACAGAGTCTTCTGTGGCCAGGGAAGGAGATGAAGACATCTGCTAATGCTTTGATAGCCAGACACACACTCCTTATTGTGCGGCAAATTGTGGCCTTGTTCAGCTGTTCTGCATCCCCACTGAGTACAGGAAGGCTCCACTAGCAAAAAAGCGCAAGGCCACACAAACCATTTGCTCCACACTCAGTGCATGGCTCCGTGCAGTGCGGTGCTTAATCCTGGGACCCAGTAGTCTGCATAGATACCTGATGCCATCTGCAGAAAACCTGTATCTTTCATATAGATGGTCATCAGGGAAGGCCAGTGGGTCCAACCGGTCCCTGAAGACCCTTTCTCGCCTGAAGGCTCTCCTCAGCACAAGTGCTTCTTCATCCACCACATCTCGCACGAATGGGCATGCCATTGTCAGAGCAGAAAGGAACACACAATTTTGGGCCTTCATATAGGCTAGTGGCCACACCTGGTGCTGGGGGGTGGGCAAAGAGGGCGATGCCTTATAACGATGACTTGGTTGTACTGATTGCTGGGAAAATAAAAAAAAAAACTTAGAAAGATGCCACCGTCCTGTGTGCTCACAATAAGAGCTCATATGTCATGGCTCACTTGACGAGAATATACCTAATTTTTATTTTGAGCTGTGTCATCTTCTTGGAGCTGGGGGAGGAAAGAAAAATAATGATTAATACATTTGTGTTACAGTTAGCATACAGTGTACATTGAAGGCATATCTCACCTCCCTCTCAAGTTTTTTTATTTCAAGGTCCAGTTTCCTAATTGTCCTCTTTTTTATTTCGGACTCCAGTGCAAGATTTTCCATCTTTTTCTTCTTGTACTGAATGTCTATGTCTGCCAGTTCTATTTGGCGCCGGAGGTGGTTGCCATACAACTTTCTGATAACTTGTGAGCTCTGTGAACACAATACAATTAGCGCAGCTGGAATTTGGCAGGATGTGGTGTCCTTTTATTAATACGCACTATGTTGCCAGGCTGGTTTTCCCACTGTATAGCATCTGGGTCCTGTAAAAGAAATTAGATTTTTTGATTTTGATGAGGACTCCTCACCATTGTAGAGTAAATAGTACTTTCACAGTCTTAACATGATACCTCATGCCTTCTGGAATCCAGAGAGATGGTCTCCTCCTCATCATCATCATCGTCTCCATCATGTGCTGTTGCTGCTGCACTGGGGCCTTCACCCTATCACATTTAATCGGATTCATATTGAAGCTAGTAGACAAGACATGCCAGGCCTACAGTATGCCTTTGATGGAGTACTCACTGGATCAGCATCGTCTGGTGCTTGTGCTGGTGGCTCTAACAGGAACACAGTGCTGCCAGGCACTGCAAGGCAATAGGTAAACCAAAGTCAGACAGTCCAAATTGATTCAATATGAATGTGGTTGTATCCCATGTAGAGATGGAAGGACATACCTTGAATGAAGCGGGTGGCATCTTGGGAGGAACCTATGCTCGTCTCTTTCCCCCCAGGGATCCCCTCTAAGACGGGCCTGCCTTTATTTAGCTCCAAGGCCATGTCCTCTGCTGGGGTAAGGTCAGCCTTTGGTGACCCACCACCCGTGCCTTGTCTGTGGGTATTCTTTTTCACTGCTAAAACAGTACAGACAATGTGTGAGCAGGCACCTTCTGGGTACAATATATGCTTGTGCTTTGTTAAATATTAGTCAGGGACCATACCATTCTGCAGAATGTTCTTGTATTTGATTTTGACCTGCTGCCATGTCCGTTTTGGCCCGTTCATGTTTAATCTACACACACACACACACACACACACACACACACACACACACACACACATTTAATGGAGTCACACTGCAAAAAATTACTTGGTATTTTTGTCTTGTTTTCAGTAAAAATATCAAAAAATTTATCATAGCTTTATACAGTGTGATGGAGTTACTTTACACAATTTCACTCATATCTGCAGTGCATTTCAATAAAAAAATTAACCGTTTCATAATTACAGTACAACTGCATTTTTGGAGATGTGAATTAAATATTTGAATTGTAATTGTGATGTTTCAGCGGAGCGGTGAGTGTGTAATTGTGCACTACTTACGCATTCAGGCGGTCTGCAATACTTTGCCACGCTTTTTCTCTTTGCTTTATCACTGTGGCGGTGTTGCCTTTCTTCTTAATTATATCTTTTACCTCCTCGTATGCCTCCATGAGGATTTGTGCTTCCGACGGGGAAAAGTACGCGGCTCTAGTTGCCATGGTAAATCAGTTAATCTGTGATCTGTGGCAGGGTCTATTTGAGTGAGCCGTGAGCGCGCACCTATCCAGGATTGGTTTCACCTGGCTTAATGAATCCGTGTCTGCTCATCCTGGCTTGGTCTTTGTGCAACCAATTAAGCCTGGACGCACATGTTTTGGCTTCATTGAGCTCAGCTGAGTCATTTATCCCGGATGTCTTAATTCTACTTTTGTGCAACAGGCCCCGGTAGTAACATTTCTAATCTGCTATGTTTATTTGGTTACAGTAATTTATGTTAATACATTCAATATGTTATTATTATAGTCATTTACCGTTCTCATTGTTAGAGTAGACATGTGTTTTGCAGAAATCACAACCTATGCTACACTTGAATGAAATAAACTAAAACCTGTTTCTCACCATTTAAGGGTTTTGTCAATTTATTAATTGTCTCTTTGAAAAGCTCCTGTCAATGTTGAATAAGAACGCACACCTGATTACGCATATAGAAGTAGGACTAGTCTAACCTGGCCTGCGCACAAATGTAGGCCTATAAATGAGCTCATTTGGGGTTGTCTGATAGTATTTCTGATTGTCTTAATCAAAGTAATTTTTCTTCACCTCAAACAGCAAGTAAACAAAGTATGTTGTAGAATCAATTGAGAATGACAAAAGTTCCTGAAAGCATTTGAACAATATTTCCAGCTCTCTCCCTTTCGATAACCACTTGGCATGAAAGGGAAAAATGTAATGCTCTGATCCAGTGAAAACGTCATAAAATACTCGATTACTTCTTATCCCTTTGCACAAATAGCCTACAGCTATGTCTGTCCCAAGCTCATTGGCGTGGGAAACTCTGGGGGTCCAGAATATTTTATACAATGTCTCAAGTTTGCTAGCACAAGTTTTGGGGCGACCCAGTTGATACGTATCAAGTCTGTTGCAGACAGGCCATGCGTTAGTCAAGGTGATTTATAGGATGTTTATTTTATATCAGGATATGTTCTACCTGCAGGCTGCAATGTGTTTGTGTTGGCTATTTTTACATAGTTTGCAATGGCAATAAAAGTTACTTTTAGACTGGTATAATTTTCCTTTAGATATAATGTAGATTAACCACATACAATGATGATGAGATACAAAGACTATGTAATGCTCCGGGTGTCGTGGGTGTGGAGTCAAACGCAGGAGACAGAGAGTGCAATGCTGTGCGTCTTTAATAGCACCAACGCACCACAGGGTGCTCACAATAGTAACGGCCCCAAACACAGGGAATGAAAATGTACAACGGAAAAATCACGACCAGGCACTAACACGTACCTCTACAACAGAGCCGAAGGTTACACTGAAATAATCCCGCACAACAACCAGGCGGGCCGGCTGTCTAATAAAGACAAACTAATCATACATAAACAGGTGCTACCAATAAACATACAAGGAGGGGGAGGAAAGACAATCAGTGGCAGCTAATAGGCCGGTGATGACGACCGCCGAGCGCCACCCGCCCGGGAAGGGAAACCACCCTCGGTCGGACTCGTGACAGACTATTACAAATTAACTGAAACTGTTCCACGAATTTGCGCATATGAAAATCATAACTGGCATGCAGATTGGTACAAATGGTAAGATAAATTGGCGCTCCAAATGGATAAGGTTGCCGGCCGCTGGTGTTGCCCATTACCGGCAAGTTCAGGAGCACAATGGCAGAATTTGTGAAGACCAGCAGCAGAATGAGGATAGGTAACAGGTTATCTTGATCTCTGGCTCCCTCCTCAGTCATTTGTGTGTATTAATTATTTCATCAAAAAGCATCAGACAAAAGAAAATACTAATTTTGGTCGACCAAGAATATTTTTATTTGGGGACAGCCCTAGTAGAAATGCAGGAAATGAGATTTAGATAAACACCAGCCCCCCCAAAAAAAGTCTGAGGGAGGACCCCCAGTGTCCAGTCCCAGACACTGCTGTGCAGAGGAGGCTGGTGGGAGGAGCTATAGGAGAACAGACGCATAATGGCTAGAATGAAATAAATGGAACTAAGTCAAAAGTGATTTCCATATGTTTTCTACTGTTTCATTAATTCAATTTCAGCCATTAGAATGAGCCGGTCCTTCCCAAATCTAATCCTCCTTCCCTCACGTCACTTCCTGTTGCACGCGGAACGAGGAAGAGCTTGGTTTTGTTTGTTTGGAAAGTTTGTTGTTTGAAAGTGTATTGGAAAGTTCTTGGTAGCTAGCTAGCTTCTTAGTTTGGATCACACAATGTAGTTGGCATCAGTTGCTGGGACTGCTTGTCTATTTCCAGTGATCCTGCTGACCAAGGATGGGTCTGAGGAGATATTTGGCGTCGCGGCTAGCCTAGCTGCATATCAAGCTAGTGGGGTTTTCTTGAACGCAGCCTGTGATGCAGTTAGCCATTGTGGCTGGGACCGTGGATTGTCCTGGGATTGTGTCTGTCTAGATCCCTGCTGTATGTTGTTTTCAATCTTCCCCGTGACCTGCCCTGTCTGGAACTGCAAGGAATAACAGCATAACCTAACCATGACAAAGACCAAAGCCGGTGGGAGTACCGTTGAGGACAGTGGTGTCTCTCTATCACACGTGAAGGATCTTTTAAACGAACAAAAAGAGACTTACCCACCACCGGCCCAGTAAAACCCACCACCGGCCCAGGTGATAGGCCCAGGCCAGTAGTGGTCAAGTTCCCGAGGTTCAAGGACAAGGTAGCGGTTCTGGAAAGAGCCAAGAACTTTAGAGGAACTTATATCTTCCTCAACAAGGACTATCCTGAAGCTGTACGCCAGAAGATGAAAGATCTGATCCCAGCCATGAAAGCTGCCAAGGCGCGTGGGGACATTGCTTACATCCACTATGATGGGCTTATTGTCCAACCTCCCTCACGGAAGCCTGGAAGGGATGAGAGAGCCTAGCCTATGGGTTTGAAGCTTCAACCACACAGCTCACACACACAAATTGATTAATGGACTGGTGAATGTATATATGATGCCGAAAAATTAATCCATGCTTTTGTTACTTCTAGGATAGACTACTGTAATGTTCTACTTTCCGGCTACCCGGATAAAGCACTAAATAAACTTCAGTTAGTGCTAAATACGGCTGCTAGAATCCTGACTAGAACCCCCCAATTTTTGGGATCATATTACTCCAGTGCTAGCCTCCCTACACTGGCTTCCTGTCAAGGCAAGGGCTGATTTCAAGGTTTTACTGTTAACCTACAAAGCATTAAATGGGCTTGCTCCTACCTATCTCTCTGATTTGGTCCTGCCGTGCATATCTACATGTACACTACGGTCACAAGACGCAGGCCTCCTAATTGTCCCTAGAATTTCTAAGCAAACAGCTGGAGGCAGGGCTTTTTCCTATAGAGCTAAATTTTTATGGAATGGTCTGCCTACCCATGTGAGAGACGCAAACTCGGTCTCAACCTTTAAGTCTTTACTGAAGACTCATCTCCTCAGTGGGTCAAACGATTGAGTGTAGTCTGGCCCAGGAGTGTGAAGGTGAAGGAAAGGCTCTGGAGCAACGAACTGCCCTTGCTGTCTCTGCCTGGCCGGTTCCCCTCTTTCCACTGGGATTCTCTGACTCTAACCCTATTACAGGGGCTGAGTCACTGGCTTACTGGTGCTCTTTCATGCCGTTCCTAGGAAGGGTGCGTCACTTGAGTGGGTTGAGTCACTGATGTGATCTTCCTGTCTGGGTTGGCGCTCCCCGTTGGGTTGTGCCGTGGCGAAGATCTTTGTGGGCTATACTCGGCCTTGTCTCAGGATGGTAAGTTGGTGGTTGAAGATATCCCTCTAGTGGTGTGGGGTCTGTGCTTTGGCAAAGTGGGTGGGGTTATATCCTTCCTGTTAGGCCCTGTCCGGGGGTATCATCTGATGGGGCCACAGTGTCTACTGACCCCTCCTGTCTCAGCCTCCAGTATTTATGCTGCAGTAGTTTATGTGTCGGGGGGCTAGGGTCAGTTCCCTACCCCGGTCAACAGCACTGCACCCCCCACAGCAGACTCACCCAAGTCTTCCCCATTTCTCCTTCTCCCAAATCCAGTCAGCTGATGGTCTGAAAGAGCTGCAAAATCTGGACCCCTACAAATCAGCCGGGCTAGACAATCTGGACCCTTTCTTTCTAAAATGATCTGCCGAAATTGTTGCAACCCCTATTACTAGCCTGTTCAACCTCTCTTTCGTGTTGTCTGAGATTCCCAAAGATTGGAAAGCAACTGCGGTCATCCCCCTCTTCAAAGGGGGGGGGCACTCTTGACCCAAACTGCTACAGACCTATATCTATCCTACCCTGCCTTTCTAAGGTCTTCGAAAGCCAAGTCAACAAACAGATTACCGACCATTTCGAATCCCACCATACCTTCTCCGCTATGCAATCTGGTTTCAGAGCTGGTCATGGGTGCACCTCAGCCACACTCAAGGTCCTAAACGATATCTTAACTGCCATCGATAAGAAACAATACTGTGCAGCCGTATTCATTGACCTGGCCAAGGCTTTCGACTCTGTCAATCACCACATCCTCATCGGCAGACTCGATAGCCTTGGTTTCTCAAACGATTGCCTCGCCTGGTTTACCAACTACTTCTCTGATACAATTCAGTGTGTCAAATCGGAGGGCCTGTTGTCCGGGCCTCTGGCAGTCTCTATGGGGGTGCCACAGGGTTCAATTCTTGGACCGACTCTATTTTCTGTAAACATCAATGATGTCGCTCTTGCTGTTGGTGAGTCTCTGATCCACCTCTACGCAGATGACACCATTCTGTATACTTCTGGCCCTTCTTTGGACTCTGTGTTAACAACCCTCCAGACAAGCTTTAATGCCATACAACTCTCCTTCCGTGGCCTCCAATTGCTCTTAAATACAAGTAAAACTAAATGCATGCTCTTCAACCGATCGTTGCCTGCATCTGCCCGCCCGTCCAACATCACTACTCTGGACGGTTCTGTCTTAGAATATGTGGACAACTACAAATACCTAGGTGTCTGGTTAGACTGTTGTAAGTGACTGTTGTCTTCCCTGTAAAGTACAGAGATTGAGATTGCCTGCAATGACAGCAAGCTCAGTCCAATGATGCTGTGGACACACCGCCCCTGACCATGACGGACCCTCCACCTCTAAATCAATACTGCTCCAAAGTACAGGCCTCGGTGGAACTCTCATTACTTCAACGATAAACGCGAATCTGACCATCACCCCTGGGGAGACAAAACCGCAACTCGTCAGTGAAGAGCACTTTTTGCCAGTCCTGTCTGGTGCAGCGACGGTGGGTTTGTGCCCATATGCAACATTGTTGCCGGTGATGTCTGGTGAGGACCTGCCTTACAACAGGCCTACAAGCCTTCAGTCCAGCCTCTCTCAGCCTATTGTGGACAGTCTGAGCACTGATGGAGGGATTGTACGTTCCTGGTGTAACTGTCCCGCAGGTGGGATGTTCGGATGTACCGATCCTGTGCAGGTGTACACATGGTCTGCCACTGCAAGGACGATCAGCTGTCCTTCCTGTCTCCTTGTAGCGCTGTCTTAGGCGTCTCGCAGTACAGACATTGCAATATATTGCCCTGGCCACATCTGCAGCCCTCATGCCTCCTTGCAGCATGCCTAAGGCACGTTCACGCAGATGAACAGGGACCCGGGGCATCTTTCTTTTGGTGTTTTTCAGAGTCAGTAGAAAGGCCTCTTTAGTGTCCTAAGCTTTCATAACTGTGACCTTAATTGCCTACCGTCTGTAAGCTGTTAGTTTCTTAACGTCCGTTCCACAGGTGCATGTTCATTAATTGTTTATGGTTCATTGAACAAGTAAGAGAAACAGTGTTTAATGCCTTTACAATGAAGACCTGTGAAGTTCTTTGGATTTTTATGAATTATCTTTGAAAGACAGAGTCCTGAAAAAGGGAAGTTTATTTTTTTGCTGAGTTTATATTGGTCATATTGGTCATGGCTCATGAGAGGTGTACAATGGGATTGCCTTGTAGTTCTCCAGCTGTATCCACTCAAAACGCGCAAGGTTCAAGGCACGAGGGCAGGGGATGGGCCGCAGAGCCGCACACAGAAGAATGACCATGGGGAAGGGAGGAGGAGGAAGGGGGAGGGAGAGTGGACTCCCACCCTGCCACACTGGGTAGCACAGAGCAACACTAAGAGGCAATGCACTAGTAATGGCGCTGACCAGGGAAATGTTCCTGCTGTTTTAGTGCCAGTCTGCACGTTCAAACTAAAACAATTTAACTAAGAATGGCATCTTTATGCTTTCATTAATAAAATAATGATAAAACACCTCTTTCAAAACGCCAATGTTTATTTAGTTATGGATTCATAACTAATTACTATGGGAATAAATATCACTGAATTACAGAAATATTGTAACAAAGTGGTCTAATGAAGGTAGACAAATTGTTGCTTACTGGAAAATATAATTTTAAACACACATTTACATTACATTTAAGTCATTTAGCAGACGCTCTTATCCAGAGCGACTTACAAATTGGTGCATTCACCTTATGACATCCAGTGGAACAGTAGTGCATCTAAATCTTTTAAGGGGGGTGAGAGGGATTACTTTATCCTATCCTAGGTATTCCTTAAAGAGGTGGGGTTTCAGGTGTCTCCGGAAGGTGGTGATTGACTCCGCTGTCCTGGCGTCGTGAGGGAGTTTGTTCCACCATTGGGGGGCCAGAGCAGCGAACAGTTTTGACTGGGCTGAGCGGGAACTGTACTTCCTCAGTGGTAGGGAGGCGAGCAGGCCAGAGGTGGATGAACGCAGTGCCCTTGTTTGGGTGTAGGGCCTGATCAGAGCCTGGAGGTACTGAGGTGCCGTTCCCCTCAAAGCTCCGTAGGCAAGCACCATGGTCTTGTAGCGGATGCGAGCTTCAACTGGAAGCCAGTGGAGAGAGCGGAGGAGCGGGGTGACGTGAGAGAACTTGGGAAGGTTGAACACCAGACGGGCTGCGGCGTTCTGGATGAGTTGTAGGGGTTTAATGGCACAGGCAGGGAGCCCAGCCAACAGCGAGTTGCAGTAATCCAGACGGGAGATGACAAGTGCCTGGATTAGGACCTGCGCCGCTTCCTGTGTGAGGCAGGGTCGTACTCTGCGGATGTTGTAGAGCATGAACCTACAGGAACGGGCCACCGCCTTGATGTTAGTTGAGAACGACAGGGTGTTGTCCAGGATCACGCCAAGGTTCTTAGCGCTCTGGGAGGAGGACACAATGGAGTTGTCAACCGTGATGGCGAGATCATGGAACGGGCAGTCCTTCCCCGGGAGGAAGAGCAGCTCCGTCTTGCCGAGGTTCAGCTTGAGGTGGTGATCCGTCATCCACACTGATATGTCTGCCAGACATGCAAAGATGCGATTCGCCACCTGGTCATCAGAAGGGGGAAAGGAGAAGATTAATTGTGTGTCGTCTGCATAGCAATGATAGGAGAGACCATGTGAGGTTATGACAGAGCCAAGTGACTTGGTGTATAGCGAGAATAGGAGAGGGCCTAGAACAGAGCCCTGGGGGACACCAGTGGTGAGAGCACGTGGTGTGGAGACGGATTCTCGCCACGCCACCTGGTAGGAGCGACCTGTCAGGTAGGACGCAATCCAAGCGTGGGCCGCGCCGGAGATGCCCAACTCGGAGAGGGTGGAGAGGAGGATCTGATGGTTCACAGTATCGAAGGCAGCCGATAGGTCTAGAAGGATGAGAGCAGAGGAGAGAGAGTTAGCTTTAGCAGTGCGGAGCGCCTCCGTGATACAGAGAAGAGCAGTCTCAGTTGAATGACTAGTCTTGAAACCTGACTGATTTGGATCAAGAAGGTCATTCTGAGAGAGATAGCGGGAGAGCTGGCCAAGGACGGCACGTTCAAGAGTTTTGGAGAGAAAAGAAAGAAGGGATACTGGTCTGTAGTTGTTGACATCGGAGGGATCGAGTGTAGGTTTTTTCAGAAGGGGTGCAACTCTCGCTCTCTTGAAGACGGAAGGGACGTAGCCAGCGGTCAGGGATGAGTTGATGAGCGAGGTGAGGTAAGGGAGAAGGTCTCCGGAAATGGTCTGGAGAAGAGAGGAGGGGATAGGGTCAAGCGGGCAGGTTGTTGGGCGGCCGGCCGTCACAAGACGCGAGATTTCATCTGGAGAGAGAGGGGAGAAAGAGGTCAGAGCACAGGGTAGGGCAGTGTGAGCAGAACCAGCGGTGTCGTTTGACTTAGCAAACGAGGATCGGATGTCGTCGACCTTCTTTTCAAAATGGTTGACGAAGTCATCTGCAGAGAGGGAGGAGGGGGGGAGGGGGAGGAGGATTCAGGAGGGAGGAGAAGGTTGCAAAGAGCTTCCTAGGGTTAGAGGCAGATGCTTGGAATTTAGAGTGGTAGAAAGTGGCTTTAGCAGCAGAGAGAGAAGAGGAAAATGTAGAGAGGAGGGAGTGAAAGGATGCCAGGTCCGCAGGGAGGCGAGTTTTCCTCCATTTCCGCTCGGCTGCCCGGAGCCCTGTTCTGTGAGCTCGCAATGAGTCGTCGAGCCACGGAGCGGGAGGGGAGGACCGAGCCGGCCTGGAGGATAGGGGACATAGAGAGTCAAAGGATGCAGAAAGGGAGGAGAGGAGGGTTGAGGAGGCAGAATCAGGAAATAGGTTGGAGAAGGTTTGAGCAGAGGGAAGAGATGATAGGATGGAAGAGGAGAGAGTAGCGGGGGAGAGAGAGCGAAGGTTGGGACGGCGCGATACCATCCGAGTAGGGGCAGTGTGGGAAGTGTTGGATGAGAGCGAGAGGGAAAAGGATACAAGGTAGTGGTCGGAGACTTGGAGGGGAGTTGCAATGAGGTTAGTGGAAGAACAGCATCTAGTAAAGATGAGGTCGAGCGTATTTCCTGCCTTGTGAGTAGGGGGAAGGTGAGAGGGTGAGGTCAAAAGAGGAGAGGAGTGGAAAGAAGGAGGCAGAGAGGAATGAGTCAAAGGTAGACGTGGGGAGGTTAAAGTCGCCCAGAACTGTGAGAGGTGAGCCGTCCTCAGGAAAGGAGCTTATCAAGGCATCAAGCTCATTGATGAACTCTCCGAGGGAACCTGGAGGGCGATAAATGATAAGGATGTTAAGCTTGAAAGGGCTGGTAACTGTGACAGCATGGAATTCAAAGGAGGCGATATACAGATGGGTAAGGGGAGAAAGAGAGAATGACCACTTGGGAGAGATGAGGATCCCGGTGCCACCACCCCGCTGACCAGAAGCTCTCGGGGTGTGCGAGAACACGTGGGCAGACGAAGAGAGAGCAGTAGGAGTAGCAGTGTTGTCTGTGGTGATCCATGTTTCCGTCAGTGCCAAGAAGTCGAGGGACTGGAGGGAGGCATAGGTGGAGATGAACTCTGCCTTGTTGGCCGCAGATCGGCAGTTCCAGAGGCTACCGGAGACCTGGAACTCCACGTGGGTCGTGCGCGCTGGGACCACCAGATTAGGGTGGCCGCGGCCACGCGGTGTGGAGCGTTTGTATGGTCTGTGCAGAGAGGAGAGAACAGGGATAGACAGACACATAGTTGACAGGCTACACAAGAGGCTACGCTAATGCAAAGGAGATTGGAATGACAAGTGGACTACACGTCTCGAGTGTTCAGAAAGTTAAGCTTACGTAGCAAGAATCTTATTGACTAAAATGATTAAAATGATACAGTACTGCTGAAGTAGGCTAGCTGGCAGTGGCTGCGTTGTTGACTATGTAGGCTAGCTGGCAGTGGCTGCGTTGTTGACACTACACTAATCAAGTCGTTCCGTTGAGTGTAATAGTTTCTACTGTGCTGCTATTCGGGGCTAGCTGGCTAGCTAGCAGTGTTGATTACGTTACGTTGCGTTAAAAGAACGACAATAGCTGGCTAGCTAACCTAGGAAATCGCTCTAGACTACACAATTATCTTTGATACAAAGACGGCTATGTAGCTAGCTATGTAGCTAGCTACGATCAAACAAATCAAGCCGTTGTACTGTAATGAAATGAAATGAAAATGTGATACTACCTGTGGAGCGAGCGAAATGCGACCGGGTTGTTGAGTGCGGAAGTTCTGTTCGGTAGACGTTGGCTAGCTGTTGGCTAGCTAGCAGTGTCTCCTATGTTAAGGACGACAAATAGCTGGCTAGCTAACCTCGGTAAATTAAGATAATCACTCTAAAACTACACACTCTAAACTACACAATTATCTTGGATACGAAGACAGCAAAGACAACTATGTAGCTAGCTAACACTACACTAATCAAGTCGTTCAGTTGAGTGTAATAGTTGTGCTGCTAATCGGTAGACGGTGGACGTTAGCTAGCTGGCTAGCTGCTGGGCAGATAGCAGTGTAGACTACGTTAGAACGACGAAATACGATAATTACGCAATTATCTTTGATACAAAGACGGCTATGTAGCTAGCTAAGAAGAAATTGCTAAGATTAGACAAATCAAACCGTTGTACTATAATGAAATGTAATGAAATGTAATACTACCTGAGGACCGAGTGCGGATGCGACCGCTCGCTCCAACCCGGAAGCAACAATGTATCACACACGGTCATGTTGTACAGTGCCATTATGGCTTATTAGCAGGTAGCTGGACAATAGACTTGCCAAGGAGGGTATCGTCAAATCAAATCAAATAAAATTTATTTATATAGCCCTTCGTACATCAGCTGATATCTCAAAGTGCTGTACAGAAACCCAGCCTAAAACCCCAAACAGCAAGCAATGCAGGTGTAGAAGCACGGTGGCTAGGAAAAACTCAATAGAAAGGCCAAAACCTAGGAAGAAACCTAGAGAGGAACCAGGCTATGTGGGGTGGCCAGTCCTCTTCTGGCTGTGCCGGGTGGAGATTATAACAGAACATGGCCAAGATGTTCAAATGTTCATAAAGGACCAGCATGGTCAAATAATAATAAGGCAGTCAAATGTATTTCTTAGTTAAGTTGGCTGTATCACATCCGGCCATGATTGGTTGCAATTTCAGTTTGATCCACCAGAAAATACAAAAAATATTATTATTATGTATCACATCCGACCGTGATTGGGACTCCCATAGGGCAGCGCACAATTGGCCCAGCGTTTCTCTCCCTCTAAAAACAGAAAAAAAGTTTTGGACTTTATTCAGATTACAATCGCTCACTTTCGATTTTTTGAAAACAAAATAACCTCCAAAATATTGTTAGATATTATCAAGTTGATGGCACAGTCATATAGCGGCACCAACATAAAGCTGAATGACTCACTCATTCATAGCTTTGGATCAAAAATAAATAAGTACCAACATTCTTTCTGATAGTCTTTAATAAAGACATGTTTTGGTTATTCTGACCTGGACACCATGTACAAAATTATAATAGCCCATTATGGGCTATTAGCAGGACAATATACCTTTACCAACTGTCCTACACCCATCTGAGCCCTTATTCAGTCAGTCAACTGTCCTACACCCATCTGAGCCCTTATTCAGTCAGTCCACTGTCCTACACCCATCTGAGCCCTTATTCAGTCAGTCCACTGTCCTACACCCATCTGAGCCCTTATTTTGTCAGTCCACTGTCCAACACCCATCTGAGCCCTTATTCAGTCAGTCCACTGTCCTACATCCATCTGAGCCTTTATTCAGTCAGTCCACCGTCCTACACCCATCTGAGCCCTTATTCAGTCAGTCCACTGTCCTACACCCATCTGAGCCCTTATTCTGTCAGTCCACTGTCCTACACCCATCTGAGCCCTTATTTCTTTCAGTCCACTGTCCTACACCCATCTGAGCCCTTATTCTGTCAGTCCACTGTCCTACACCCATCTGAGCCCTTATTCAGTCAGTCCACTGTCCTACACCCATCTGAGCCCTTATTCTGTCAGTCCACTGTCCTACACCCATCTGAGCCCTTATTTCTGTCAGTCCACTGTGCTCAACCCATCTGAGCCCTTATTCTGTCAGTCCACTGTGCTCAACCCATCTGAGCTCTTATTCTGTCAGTCCACTGTCCTACACCCATCTGAGCCCTTAATCAGTCAGTCCACTGTCCTACAACCATCTGAGCCCTTATTCAGTCAGTCCACTGTCCTACACCCATCTGAGCCCTTATTCAGTCAGTCCACTGTCCTACACCCATCTGAGCCCTTATTCTCAGTCAGTCCACTGTCCTACACCCATCTGAGCCCTTATTCAGTCAGTCCACTGTCCTACACCCATCTGAGCCCTTATTCAGTCAGTCCACTGTCCTACACCCATCTGAGCCCTTATTCAGTCAGTCCACTGTCCTACACCCATCTGAGCCCTTATTCAGTCAGTCCACTGTCCTACATCCATCTGAGCCCTTATTCAGTCAGTCCACCGTCCTACACCCATCTGAGCCCTTATTCAGTCAGTCCACTGTCCTACACCCATCTGAGCCCTTATTCAGTCAGTCCACTGTCCTACACCCATCTGAGCCCTTATTCTCAGTCAGTCCACTGTCCTACACCCATCTGAGCCCTTCTTCAGTCAGTCCACTGTCCTACACCCATCTGAGCCCTTATTCTGTCAGTCCACTGTCCTACACCCATCTGAGCCCTTAATCAGTCAGTCCACTGTCCTACATCCATCTGAGCCCTTATTCAGTCAGTCCACTGTCCTACACCCATCTGAGCCCTTATTCAGTCAGTCCACTGTCCTACACCCATCTGAGTCCTTATTCTGTCAGTCCACTGTCCTACACCCATCTGAGCCCTTATTCTGTCAGTCCACTGTCCTACACCCATCTGAGCCCTTATTCAGTCAGTCCACTGTCCTACACCCATCTGAACCCTTATTCTGTCAGTCCACTGTCCTACACCCATCTGAGCCCTTATTCTGTCAGTCCACTGTCCTACACCCATCTGAGCCCTTATTCAGTCAGTCCACTGTCCTACACCCATCTGAGCCCTTATTCAGTCAGTCCACTGTCCTACACCATTCTGAGCCCTTATTCTGTCAGTCCACTGTCCTACACCCATCTGAGCCCTTATTCTGTCAGTCCACTGTCCTACACCCATCTGAGCCCTTATTCTGTCAGTCCACTGTCCTACACCCATCTGAGCCCTTATTCAGTCAGTCCACTGTCCTACACCCATCTGAGCCCTTATTCTGTCAATCCACTGTCCTACACCCATCTGAGCCCTTATTCTGTCAGTCCACTGTCCTACACCCATCTGAGCCCTTATTCAGTCAGTCCACTGTCCTACACCCATCTGAGTCCTTATTCTGTCAGTCCACTGTCCTACACCCATCTGAGCCCTTATTCAGTCAGTCCACTGTCCTACACCCATCTGAGACCTTATTCTGTCAGTCCACTGTCCTACACCCATCTGAGCCCTTATTTCTGTCAGTCCACTGTGCTCAACCCATCTGAGCCCTTATTCTGTCAATCCACTGTCCTACACCCATCTGAGCCCTTATTCTGTCAGTCCACTGTCCTACACCCATCTGAGCCCTTATTCAGTCAGTCCACTGTCCTACACCCATCTGAGCCCTTATTCAGTCAGTCCACTGTCCTACACCCATCTGAGCCCTTATTCTGTCAGTCCACTGTCCTACACCCATCTGAGCCCTTATTCTGTCAGTCCACTTTCCTACATCAATCTATATTACATCCAGCTATCTCTAACAGGATTGATTAGAGTGTGAAATCATCCAATCTCATAGGTGCGTGTAGTCTCCCGGTGGCCACATGCATTTCTGTTTGTCCCATCTTTCTGTCCTCACAGAATGAGCAGAGACTGGTCAGTGGTGCTGACACAGACACTATTATCACTCCCCCCTCCTGGTTTCAGGAAACAGGCCCCTTCCTAATCCCTAATGAAATGCAGTCAACTGACCCACTGGGAGCTGGGGTTAACATGTCTGAATCAGATGGAACAGGGAGGAAATGAGGACTGGACCACTGCACTGTGTACTCAAGTCCCACATTTAGACAAACTATTTGGAGAATAAAAATGGTGAGAGTAGAAAAACAAGAATGGATATGAATTAATTTATCAATCAATAAACCTTATGTATTTATGTAGCCATGTTTACAGTAACATTTGTCACAAAGCCCTTTACAGTAACACAGCATGAGGAACCACTGAATATGGTCACATATATAAATATGTAAAATCCCAACAAGATTGTATAGGTCTTAACCAATTAACCTTCCAGTCTGAGCTAGTGTGTGAAGTAGGCCTTGTCTGTCAAGTAGGAGGACCAGATTGCATCATCGTCCCCTTCCTGTAACACTGGAATGAGAGTAAAAATCATATAGATGAAAAACTAACTCCCTGTCAGTGCCTGTCCATCCTCTCTCTCTGACTTTCTCCCTCCCACTCTTTTCTCAGAGTGAATGCCCATCAAGAATCAAAAGGCCCTTTTGAATTTTTCATCCAGCCCTCTGACGCCCTCTCTACCTTCACAGCCATTTCCATCTCAAAGGCATCAGCTCTTCTCCTTTCTTCACAACTAAATTTGGGACACGGTCACGTCTCTCCCCCCTGCCCAGCCCCCCTCTCTTAGCCCCCGCTGACACTGTGGTTGTACATCCACACCCCTCCTTTCTCTGTCTCTTCTCTTCCCTTTCATGTGGCTCGCTCACCCACTCAGTCTCTTGCTCTGTGTGAGCTCTGTGCTGCTGCGCTGGTGCGTTCACCATCTATTGGGTTTGCTAGATATGCTTGAGGAATTTGCTGCATTCAAATTGAGCTTTTTCCCCTTGTGGTTACCACTTTCTAAACAAATGTAAACAGATACTGAGCAATTAGCTAAACACGTGCTCTAGCATGTCGATAGAGGGGAGGGGAGTAAACCAACGAGCTTATAGGATGTGTCATGACGTTGCCCTCTTTGGGTATAGCAAGCCCCAACCCCCTCTCCCTGCCTCCCCCTTTCCTCCAACTAGGCTGCTGTAGTCAGAGAGAGGTCGTAAATTCCTGAGAAGACCCTGCTACATGGCCACATAGTATAAGAAGCAGAGTAAATTTTCATAGAGCACAAAGGAATTTCTTCTACCTCACAGAACTTGAGGTACGAACAAATTTCATGTTCCGGAGAAAAATCCAGCTATGAACTGGTCCATTTGTTACAACTTGGGGAAGCTCATGGGTGTGGCCACATTACCATAACGCTGTTTATATACAGTGGGGAGAACAAGTATTTGATACACTGCCGATTTTGCAGGTTTTCCTACTTACAAAGCATGTAGAGGTCTGTAATTTTTTATCATAGGTACACTTCACTGTGCATTTTATTGCATGACATAAGTATTTGATCACCTACCAACCAGTAAGAATTCCGGCTCTCACAGACCTGTTAGTTTTTCTTTAAGAATCCCTCCTGTTCTCCACTCATTACCTGTATTAACTGCACCTGTTTGAACTCGTTACCTGTATAAAAGACACCTGTCCACACACTCAATCACAGACTCCAACCTCTCCACAATGGCCAAGACCAGACAGCTGTGTAAGGACATCAGGGATACAATTGTAGACCTGCACAAGGCTGGGATGGGCTACAGGACAATAGGCAAGCAGCTTGGTGAGAAGGCAACAACTGTTGACGCAATTATTAGAAAATGGAAGAAGTTCAAGATCACGGTCAATCACCCTCGGTCTGGGGCGCCATGCAAGATCTCACCTCGTGGGGCATCAATGATCATGAGGAAGGTGAGGGATCAGCCCAGAACTACACGGCAGGACCTGGTCAATGACCTGAAGAGAGCTGGGACCACAGTCTCAAAGAAAACCATTAGTAACACACTACGCCGTCATGGATTAAAATCCTGCAGCGCACGCAAGGTCCCTCTGCTCAAGCCAGCGCATGTCCAGGCCCATCTGAAGTTTGCCAATGACCATCTGGATGATCCAGAGGAGGAATGGGAGAAGGTCATGTGGTCTGATGAGACAAAAATAGAGATTTTTGGTCTAAACTCCACTCGCCATGTTAGGAGGAAGAAGAAGGATGAGTGCTACCCCAAGAACACCATCCCAACCGTGGAAACATAATTCTTTGGGGATGCTTTTCTGCAAAGGGGACAGGACGACTGCACCGTATTGAGGGAGGATGGATGGGGCCAAGTATCGCGAGATCTTGGCCAACAACCTCCTTCCCTCAGTAAGAGCATTGAAGATGGGTCGTGGCTGGGTCTTCCAGCATGACAACGACCCGAAACACACAGCCAAAGCAACTAAGGAGTGGCTCCGTAAGAAGCATCTCAAGGTCCTGGAGTGGCCTAGCCAGTCTCCAGACCTGAACCCAATAGAAAATCTTTGGAGGGAGCTGAAAGTCCGTATTGCCCAGCGACAGCCTCGAAACTTGAAGGATCTGGAGAAGGTCTGTATGGAGGAGTGGGCCAAAATCCCTGCTGCAGTGTGTGCAAACCTGGTCAAGAACTACAGGAAACGTATGATCTCTGTAATTGCAAACAAACGTTTCTGTACCAAATATTATGTTCTGCTTTTCTGATGTATCAAATACTTATGTCATGCAATAAAATGCAAATGAATTACTTAAAAATCATACAATATGATTTTCTGGATTTTTGTTTTAGATTTAGTCTCACAGTTGAAGTGTACCTATGATAGAAATTAGAAAATTAGAAAGTAGGAAAACCTGCTAAATCGGCAGTGTATCAAATACTTGTTCTCCCCACTGTAATAGCCTCAGATATGAGGTTTACACCTAAGATGAATGAGTGAGTATGATACTGTTTACATAATTGTAATATGATTTTGGACTGTTTAATGAAGGAAAATACAATTCCCGTTTGATTTGAACTAAATCAGAGGACCGCCCCTGAGCCCAGTTAGGGTCAGGCATCCTGGGACAGCCTCTTTTCTGCAATTCCGAAAAGAAGAAAAAAACTTTGAGAAATTATCATCAGACCATGTTTTTTTCTCCATTAGGAGGACAAAGGTTGTAGACCATTGCTGAATATTTTAACCATACCACGTGGTTAAACTCTTAGACTATCGATACTGACAGAATAAGAACAAGTCTTTGATATTAATTAATAGTCTGCAGCTAGGAATTCGGTATCATTAAACGCGAAGAACGACAACCGCCATTCTATAACGAATGAATGAATGTCACTCTGAACTATCCCCTCTATCCAAGACAGAGAGAGAGAGAACGAAACTCTCCAACAGAAACAAACTTTTCAACAAAGATCCCGACGACATACTGAGCGTAAATATATATATATATTGATTGTGCAATTGTTCCTGATTGAGTGAGCGTTCATGTGCAAAGGATTAGCATTTCAATTGTTATAATTATCACTTTGTAGTAACTTCTTAGTCGACCCCCACTTCCCCTTTTGTCTAACAAGCCGCGATGCCGGTTTAGCCCACTAGTGCACATTCTCCTATCATTTATTGTAACCACATTGACCTTGTTTGTTTGTGCATTTCTGTGAATTACTTAGTTAGAAATAAATAAATAATTTAAGACAATTGATGTATGGATGACTCATAGTGAAGACTGCGTTCGTGCAGATAACCAACAATTTACGACGTTTGGAATGAGACTAACGTGAGGTAAAGTAAATAATCCATTAATCAGAAGACTATGGATCAGATATGAAAATATCTGAAAGGTTATATTAGGAAGTTATAACCTTGTAATCTGAATATTTTTCCTTGGTGCCCCGACTTCCTAGTTAATTACAGTTACGTGATTAATCAGTTGATCGCATAATACTAATTACAGAGAATCTTTGATAAAAACTATAAGTCTTCAATTTAATGATAGTAAAGACACAACAGATGTGTGTGTGCATGGTAAAGGTATGTGTGTGTGTGTGTGTGTGTGTCAGCCGTGTGTGTTGCATGCATGAATGTGTGTCTGTGTGCCTACCATATGGGTGTGTGTGTGTGTGGGTGAATGAGAAGGCGGAACTATCTTGCAAGTCACGTCTTGGCTCATTTTAATATGTAGAACATGTTCCACAGACAGTCCCATAGTACTGAGCGGGCTGGCTGACGGTGCAGTGTGTGTTTCGCTGCCTGACCATTTGTCTTCAGAGATACCAAATAGTTTGTGACCATGTCAGCAATGATTAAGTTCACCCTGAACAGCTAAAATTCCCTCCGTTTTTTTTATTTTACTCAGAGACAGCGTGTGTGTGCTTCAGTACTCAGGGAGAGCTTAGAGAAGACATGAAGAGTCTATTCTTTGTCATAATAATTATATATATAGAACACTATCCATATCTATGAACCTTCCTGGGAAGCAAATCACAGAAGATAAGCGTCTCACCATCTCCTGCCTTCATCAGTAGTACTACCAAGCTGAATTACTTGAGGTGGAGAATGCTGCACAGATTTTAAATCTCATTTAGAGATCTGTAAAAACAGCCATCAGGCAGAGTACATGTACAGTTGAAGTCGGAAGTTTACATACACTTAGGAATCAGTAAAACTCGTTTTTCAACCACTCCACAAATTTCTTGTTAAAACCTGTTAAGCCTACCCCCTACTTTTTCGAACATTCTGTTAAAAATCACGCAACATTTCAGCGTCCTGCTACTCATGCCAGGAATATAGTATATGCATATGATTAGTATGTGTGGATAGAAAACACTCTGACGTTTCTAAAACTGGTTAAATCACGGCTGTGACTATAACAGAACGTGCGTTTCATCGAAAAGCGGAAGAAAAACTGATCACTGAAAACTGGAAAATATATCAATGCGCCACTTGCATGTATTGCCATTTGGAAAGCAAATTAGATGGGGCTGAGATTGCAAGTCCTACAGCTTCCACACGATGTCGCCAGTCTTGTCAATTGCCTGTGCTTTGTTTCTTGGTCAAACGAGCGAGAGAGAGCCCATTCCTTCCGGTCTCCGACAGGATGTTTTGGAGTAGAAATTTCTGAACATGATTTCAAGACGTGGAGCAATTGAATACACATCGCCCCGTGATCAATTTGATAGATTATTAACGTTTACTAATACCTAAAGTTGGATTACAAAAGTATTTTGAAGTGTTTTGTGAAAGTTTATCGTCAACTTTTTTAATTTAAAAAAATGACGTTGCGTTTTAAAACGCAGTTTTTTCCTTGATCACACACTTTCCATAGATCGATATTTAGGGTATATATGGACCGATTTATCGAAAAAAAGACCCAATAGTGATGTTTATGGGACATCTAGGAGTGCCAACAAAGAAGATCGTCAAAGGTAATGAATGTTTTATATTTTATTTCTGCGTTTTGTGTACCGCCGGCTATGCTAATTATTTTGTTTACGTCCCCTTCGGGTATTTCGGGGTGTTGCATGCTATCAGATAATAGCTTCTCATGCTTTCGCCGAAAAGCATTTTACAAATCTGACTCGTTGGCTGGATTCACAACGAGTGTAGCTTTAATTCAGTACCCTGCATGTGTGTTTTAATGAACGTTTGAGTTTTAACGAGTGCTATTAGCATTTAGCGTAGCGCATTTGCATTTCCAGATGGCTAGATGGGAAGCCAGCGTGTCGGCTCAACGTAAGAGGTTTTTTAACAAACTATAGTTTTGGCAAGTCGGTTAGGCCACCTACTTTGTGCATGATACAAGTCATTTTTCCAACAATTGTTTACTGACAGATTATTTAACTTATAATTCACTGTATCACAATTGCATTGGGTCAGATGTTTACATATGCTAAGTTGACTGTGCCTTTAAACAGCTTGGAAAATTCCCCAAAATGCTATGGCTTTAGAAGCTTCTGATAGCTTCTGATAGCTTCTGAATTGACATCAATTGGAGGTGTACCTGTGGATGTATGTCAAGGCCTACCTTCAAACTCAGTGCCTCTTCGCTTGATATCATGGGAAGACCTCATAAAAAAAAATAATGTAGACCTCCACAAGTCTTGTTCATCCTTGGGCGCAATTTCCAAATGCCTGAAGGTACCACGCTCATCTGTACAAACAATATGGTGCAGTATAAACACCATGGGACCACGCAGCCGTCATACTGCTCAGGAAGGAGACGCATTCTGTCTCCTAGAGATGAACGTACTTTGATGCAAAAAGTGCAAATCCCGGAACAACAGCAGAGGACCTTGTGAAGATGCTGGAGGAAACATATACAAAAGTAACTATATCCACAGTAAAACGAGTCCTATATCGACATAACCTGAAAGGTCGCTCAGCAAGGAAGAAGCCACTGATACAAACCCACCATAAAAAAGCCAGACTATGGTTTGCAACTGCACATGGGGACAAAGATTGTCCTTTTTGGAGAAATGTCCTCTGGTCTGATCAAACAAAATTAGAACTGTTTGGCCATAATGACCATCGTTATGTTTAGAGGAAAAAGGGGAATTCTTGCAAGCCGAAGGACACCATCCCAACCGTGAAGCACGGGGGTGGCAGCATCATGTTGTGGGGGTGCTTTGCTGCAGGAGGGACTGATGCACTTCACAAAATAGATGGCTTCATGAGGGAGGAAATGATGTGGATACATTGAAGCAACGTCTCAAGACATCAATCAGGAAGTTAAAGCTTGGTCACAAATGGGTCTTCGAAATGGACAATGACCCCAAGCATACTTCCAAAGTTGTGGCAAAATGGCTTAAAGGACAAAGTCAAGGTATTGGAGTGGCCAACAAAAAGCCCTGACCTCAAGCCCATAGAAAACTTGTGGGCAGAACTGAAAAAGCGTGTGCGAGCAAGGAGGCCTACAAACCTGACTCAGTTACACCAGCTCTGTCAGGAGGAATGGGCCAAAATTCACCCAACTTATTGTGGGAAGCTTGTGGAAGGCTACCCAAAACTTTTACCCAAGGTATACCATTTAAAAGGCAATGCTACCAAATACTAATTGAGTGTATGTAAACTTCTGACCCACTGGGAATGTGATGAAAGAAATAAAAATATGAAATAAATCACTGCTATTATTCTGATATTTCAATTTTTTAAAATAAAGTGGTGATCCGAACTGACCTAAGACAGGGAATTTGTACTAGGATTAAATGTCAGGGATTGTGAATAACCAAGTTTAAAATGTATTTGGCTAAGGTGTATGTAAACCTCCGTCTTCAACTGTATTTACCAACATGCCGATTAACGAGTTTGCAATTTGAAAGATAAATCAGAAGTTGACAGACCCAGACCCTCCCACCAAATGCCACTTATTCTTTGATGGAATGCAGAAAGTGGGAAATGTAATCATCCTCTTTTAGCCTCTCCTGACCTCTTCCCTCTATCGTCAAGGCAACTTTAATCTCAAAAGCAGTCTGGCAGGCAGGTGAACTTTGACAAGCGAAAAGAGAAGAAGAAGCCTATCACCACTTCCTCTCCAATGTGAATTGTGGATGGATGGAAGGGAAGAAAAGAAAAAACATCCCAGAAAATGTCCTGCATCTGTCTTCTCTGTGGTCAATACTTGACAAAGAGAGGAAGAGACTAGTAAGCTAAAGTAGGCCAATCAGGCCTGCAGTGTATAACCACTGCCCCATCAGTGTAAAAGGAAGTTAATACACTGCTCAAAAAAATAAAGGGAACACTAAAATAACACATCCTAGATCTGAATGAATGAAATATTCTTATTAAGTACTTTTTTCTTTACACAGTTGAATGTGCTGACAACAAAATCACACAAAAATTATCAATGGACATCAAATTTATCAACCCATGCAGGTCTGGATTTGGAGTCACAATCCAAATTAAAGTGGAAAACCACACTACAGGCTTATCCAACTTTGATGTAATTTCCTTAAAACAAATCAAAATGAGGCTCAGTAGTGTGTGTGGCCTCCACGTGCCTGTATGACCTCCCTACAACGCCTGGGCATGCTCCTGATGAGGTGGCGGATTGTCTCCTGAGGGATCTCCTCCCAGACCTGGACTAAAGCATCCGCCAACTCCTGGACAGTCTGTGGTGCAACGTGGCATTGGTGGATGGAGCGAGACATGATGTCCCAGATGTGCTCAATTGGATTCAGGTCTGGGGAACAGGCGGGCCAGTCCATAGCATCAATACCTTCCTCTTTCAGGAACTGCTGACACACTCCAGCCACATGAGGTCTAGCATTGTCTTGCGTTAGGAGGAACCCAGGGCCAACCGCACCAGCATATGGTCTCACAAGGGGTCTGAGGATCTCATCTCGGTACCTAATGGCAGTCAGGCTACCTCTGGCGAGCACATGGAGGGCTGTGCGGCCCACCAAAGAAATGCCACCCCACACCATGACTGACCCACCGCCAAACCGGTCATGCTGGAGGATGTTGCATGCAGTAGAACGTTCTCCACGGTGTCTCCTGACTCTGTCACGTGCTCAGTGTAAACTTGCTTTCATCTGTGAAGAGCACAGGGCACCAGTGGCGAATTTGCCAATCTTGGTGTTCTCTGGTGTTCTCCCCCACCTGTGGATGTCGGGCCCTCATACGACCCTCATGGAGTCTGTTTCTGACCGTTTGAGCAGACACATGCACATTTGTGGCCTGCTGGAGGTCATTTTGCAGGGCTCTGGCAGTGCTCCTCCTGCTCCTCCTTGCACAAAGGCCGGAGGTAGCGGTCCTGCTGCTGGGTTGTTGCCCTCCTACGGCCTCCTCCACGTCTCCTGATGTACTGGCCTGTCTCCTGGTAGCGCCTCCATGCTCTGGACACTACGCTGACAGACACAGCAAACCTTCTTGCCACAGCTTGCATTGATGTGCCATCCTGGATGAGCTGCACTACCTGAGCCACTTGTGTGGGTTGTAGACTCCGTCTCATGCTACCACTAGAGTGAAAGCACCGCCAGCATTCAAAAATGACCAAAACATCAGCCAGGAAGCATAGGAACTGAGAAGTGGTCTGTGGTCACCCCCTGCAGAACCACTCCTTTATTGGGGGTGTCTTGCTAATTGCCTAAAATTTCCACCTGTTGTCTATTCCATTTGCACAACAGCATGTGAAATGTATTGTCAATCAGTGTTGCTTCCTAAGTGGACAGTTTGATTTCACAGAAGTGTGATTGACTTGGAGTTACATTGTGTTGTTTAAGTGTTCCCTTTATTTTTTTGAGCAGTGTATATCAAAGTGATTCAGTATTAAAAATGAACCTTTAGTTCACCACATGCTCATTTTTCCAGGGGCTGGAAGTGACCTAGAGAAGTGAAGACTTTAGGATGCAGTATTGTCCAGAGATAAAGTATCATGGAACAGAAGTGAGCTTGATGTGAAAAACACTAAGCCCTTCCCCTAGCCCCCTAGCATCGGCAGTTCCAAAATAACGCAAAGAAAACAGATACTGGTAGGTGGATATAGCCTAATATGGTGGTTAAAATGACATCCTCACAACCGGATTACGTCGGTCGACCTCTAGTGTCTACCTGCCCCTGGTCAAAACGACCTGGCACTTGATACCACACCTAGGCTCAGGTACCATAGAACCAACCACAGCTAATTAATGATTTATACTGCTTAATTACATACAGATCGATTGACTAAATATACATACTAATCAATTGCACACCAACTGATAATGATTTATTCTTGAGTTACTAAATCCAACCCTTTAAACCCGTGGGAATTGGCCTATACGGATAGTGCTACGTTGAAATGTTTCTTGCAGAAGAAATATGAAGAGCATATGCATAATCATGGTAGCAACTGAAAGGGAACAGTTTGGAGATGATGAAAATATTAGACCAAAGGTGAGGACACAACAGTTAACCTGAAACAAGGCATCGTGTGAAAGCTTGTTCTATTGCCAACATGACTAGCTAATTTATAAAATAAAAAATAATCTTACAATTAGGCTTTCACAATGCAATTCAGGGAAAACAAATCATAATTTTGGTGCACATAAAAATAAGTCATTCAAGTGTGTGCCCCAACAAATCTTCTTCACAATAGCCAAAGATAGGCTCATTCTGTTCAGAACAACCAAGGGTATGATGCCATGTCATCTTGTAACTACATCCAACATAGTGATCAGAAACGTTTACATGAGTTTTGTAATATGGAATAATATGGAAATGTGAAGTGGCTTGCCGGTATGACATCCGTAATAAAGTGATGCTCTGCTTTGTTGACACCACACTCCACAAAGCAAGTCCTGCAGGCTCTAGTTTGACCTTACCTTGATTATTGTCCAGTCATATGGTCAAGTGCTGCAAAGAAAGACCTAGTTAAGCTGCAGCTGGCCCAGAACAGAGTGGCACTTCTTGCTCTTAATTGGAGGGCTAATATTAATATTATGACTCTTGACTAAGAGTTGAGGAAAGACTGTGTCACTTCTTGTTTTTATAAGAAATGATGTGTTGGAAATTCCAAAAAGGTTTGCATAGTCAACTTACACACAGCACTGACACACACACACTTACCCCACCAGACATGCCACCAGGGGTCTTTTCAAAGTCCCCAGGTCCAGAACAAATTCTACGAAACGTACAGTATTATACAGAGCCATGCGTGCATGGAACTCCCTTCCATCTTATAAAGCGCAAGTCAACAGCAAACCAGGTTTCAAAAAACAAATAAAGCAACACCTCACAGCACAAAGCCTCTCCCCCATGTGACCTAATGGTTGTACTAACATGTATGTGTGACTGATAGATGCACACACACTACATGTTCGTCTGTTGTGTGTAATGTATTTTTGTTGTGTGTAGGACCCCAGTAAGACTAACCCTAAACATCAAAGCTGTATTTATTATAATTATCAATGTCTCATCTTTCAAAATACATAGAGGCATGCTAATGTACAGCATATTGCTCACTCAGACAACAAAAGTGCAAAAGTTGGCCAATTACTGGAAGGGATGGGGGCAATTTCTGGTCGCGCGATTAACCAAAATGGTGTATATTTTTTGTTTTTAAAATAACTAATTGATAGGTGCCTGTAAAATTATTTTTATTCCATTTGGTTTAGGTTTTTTCTGTGAGCTCAATATGGACATTGCACAGTTTTTCCTAGAGATAAGTCAGATCAAACCCGAACTGCGATGTAGTAGGAAGCCAAGTTTTCTGCTGTAAACTAACTACAATGACCACAATCCATTGCACGCTTACATGTCCGGTCTGTTTTTCTTTTACACCTGCTAAATAACAGAGAGAAGAATGCACGATCGACTGCACGAGGTATCTCTACCTGAAAATACATGATCTAAGTGACAGTTTCAGCTGTCTTTAAAGTATGCCTTATTTACTTTGAAGAACTACTAAAATAGTGTTTTTGGCAGCATTCAACCCACATAATGCACAGTGCATTTTGATTTTTTAGAACCAAAACTGAAAACCATGATTATTTTTTAATAATCTAACTGAAACTACCGCAAAAAGCACCAATCGCTCAGCACTACAATCTGTACAGTGCTGTGAAGCAGAGAACCAGAGCTCTGACGTCATGTATAGCATAAGTTACTGTACAGCCACTGCGTTCCAATTTTGACATTTAACAGTGCCCAAATCTGCCATTTTCAACCTGTGTATGGGTACGAGTGTGAAGGACTACAAGTCCAATGCAGACAATTAAGTACGTTACTGTGATTGTTTTCAATGAAAATGGTGGGGAAAAAAATAAACAAAATAGCTTCTTAGCAAAAAGCAATTTCTCATGCCAGAATATTGCTAGGACTGTCTGGGAGTGGTCTCAGTGGGGAGGGGAAAACTGAAAACTAGCTGTTATTGGCAGAGAGCTTTGGAACTCTTATTGGTCTATTAAGTCATTTACAATTTCACAGTATTCTCTCTCACACACGCAGGATAATCTCATTTTTGACTGAACTGGGCCTTTAAATTAGGTGGTTAATTTACAGTATCACAACCACTGCTGTAAATGTATTTGAATAAACTAATGGGAAATGAATGACTCAAATAGATAACATGAATCCCTTAGGCTATACAAATATTATTTTAAATATTCAAGAAACGTTTGGAAAAACTAAAACTCCAGCCTTTTTTTTATATATATATATATATATATATATATATATTTCTATTTCTTTGATGCCTGCCTACGATTTGGAACCCCAGCAATGACAAATGATCCATCCTTATCCTCCCAATCACATCTTCAGCTACTCGCAGCTTTGTTCACATTTGAAGGGGTAAAAAAAAAAACTATTAGCTTCCAAGCGAAGAAAACATCTCCAAAAAGAGGAGACAGAAAGCAGGAGAGACGAGGAGTGATACTGCTAGCTCAGCATGGGGTTCAGTGTATGAAAAATAACAGTCAGGCACTGGGCTCACTGTGCTACATAGGGAACAGCTTCAGTAACATCCAGTAGAATCAGTTCCATGCTGTGGGGAAATACAGACTAAAATCACTGACTGAATTCAGCTACAGGCCATGGAGGAAGTAACTTCAATATAAAACAGTCAGTGTACTCTGTAGGCAAAGCCTGGGAAACAGTCAGCTCTGCTCCAAGCTACAGGGGGAGAGCAATAGAAGGCTGTAAATGTAGAGAGAGGATACTTCACTGAACTAAATCAAATCAAATGTATTTATATAGCCCTTCGTACATTAACTGATATCTCAAAGTGCTGTACAGAAACCCAGCCTAAAACCACAAACAGCAAGCAATGCAGGTGTAGAAGCCCGGTGGCTAGGAAAAACTCCCTAGAAAGGCCAAAATCTAGGAAGAAACCTAGAGAGGAACCAGGCTATGAGGAGTGGCCAGTCCTCTTCTGGCTGTGCCGGGTGGAGATTATAACAGAACATGGTCAAGATGTTCAAATGTTCATAAATGACCAGCATGGTCAAATAATAATAATCACAGGCAGAACAGTTGAAACTGGAGCAGCAGCACAGCCAGGTGGACTGGAGCAAGGAGTCATCATGCCAGGTAGTCCTGAGGCATGGTCCTAGGGCTCAGGTCCTCCGAGAGAAAGAGAGAGAGAGAATTAGAGAGAGCATACTTAAATTCACACAGGACACCGGATAAGAGACAGGAGAAGTACTCCAGATATAACAAACTGACCCTAGCCCCCCGAAACATAAACTACTGCAGCATAAATACTGGAGGCTGAGACAGGAGGGGTCAGGAGACACTGTGGCCCCATCCGATGATACCCCCGGACAGGGCCAAACAGGAAGGATATAACCCCACCCACTTTGCCAAAGCACAGCCTCGACACCCTAGAGGGATATCTTCAACCACCAACTTACCATCCTGAGACAAGGCCGAGTATAGCCCACAAAGATCTTCGCCACGGCACAACCCAAGGGGGGACACCAACCCAGACAGGAAGATCACATCAGTGACTCAACCCACTCAAGTGACGCACCCCTCCTCGGGACAGCATGAAAGAGCACCAGTAAGCCAGTGACTCAGCCCCTGTAATAGGGTTAGAGGCAGAGAATCCCAGTGGAAAGAGGGGAACCGGCCAGGCAGAGACAGCAAGGGCGGTTCGTTGCTCCAGAGCCTTTCCATTCACCTTCACACTCCTGGGCCAGACTACACTCAATCATATGACACACTGTTACGAATCCCTTTTGGCCCGACAGTCTAGGGGGGATGGTAATGAGACCCGTAACATAACTCATGCAAATTATTATTGTGACAAAGTAAAAGTGTGAACGAAATAACCACGACAACAGAAATCTACCGTCAAACTCCAGGTTTATTTATAAACACACGGTAATGGGGGGAGCAGGAAAAGGGGCTGAGCTGGACCCAAGGAAAGAAACAATAAGTATTCAAAAACACCCCTAAGCTAGACTAGCCTACTTTAACAACAGCTAACTAACTAACCAAAAATACAGTGGGTGGTCCGCCCAGTTCTAACTAGTGTATTTAACAAAGTTCACCTACGGGTAGTGTATGCCCATGGGCGACTTGTCTTGGTTTCCCCCTTTTCCCACCATCAACAAACAAACACCATAACCAAAAACAATACTCACAGGTGATGACAAAGTGCTATGAGGTGCTTAAACAAAAGAGAGGTTAAGACACAAAGCGAGAGTGAAACACAGAGACCTACAGACATGGCATTTACAGAGAGATTGAGCGAGAGATTGAGCGAGAGATTGAGCTCCAGAACAAACAAATGATGGGGTTTTTAAACCATGGGGAAGGAACTGTGATAGGATAGGAAGTAGGAGGAGGTGTGTCTTCTGATTGATGATTGATTGTTGACTGATTGGGGAGTGATGGTTTTCACCTGTGAGGGGAGAAGGAGAGAAAAGAAACACACACACAGGATACACACACACACAGGATAACTGTATCCGTAACACACACTGAAGAGATTAGTCTTCAGTAAAGACTTAAAAGGTTGAGACCAAGTTTGCATCTCTCACATGGGTAGGCAGATCATTCCATAAAAATTGAGCTCTATAGGAGAAAGCCCTGCCTCCAGCTGTTTGCTTAGAAATTCTAGGGACAATTAGGAGGCCTGCGTCTTGTGACCGTAGCATACGTGTAGGTATGCACGGCAGGACCAAATCAGAGAGATAGGTAGGAGCAAGCCCATGTAATGCTTTGTAGGTTAGCAGTAAAACCTTGAAATCAGCCCTTGCCTTGACAGGAAGCCAGTGTAGGGAGGCTAGCACTGCATAATATGATCATTTTTTTTGGTTCTAGTCAGGATTCTAGCAGCCGTATTTAGCACTAACTGAAGTTTATTTAGTGCTTTATCCGGGTAGCCGGAAAGTAGAGCATTGCAGTAGTCTATCCTAGAAGTGACAAAAGCATGGATTAATTTTTCTGCATCATGTTTGGACAGAAAGTTTCTGATTTTTGCAATGTTATGTAGATGGAAAAAAGCTGTCCTTGAAACAGTCTTGATATGTTCGTCAAAAGAGAGATCAGGGTCCAGAGTAACGCCGAGGTCCTTCACAGTTTTGTTTGAGACGACTGTTACAACCATTAAGATTAATTGTCAGATTCAACAGAAGATCTCTTTGTTTCTTGGGACCTAGAACAATCATCTCTCTTTTGTCCGAGTTTAAAAGCAGAAAGTTTGCAGCCATCCACTTCCTTATGTCTGAAACACAGGCTTCTAGCAAGGGCAATTTTGGGGCTTCACCATGTTTCATTGAAATGTACAGCTGTGTGTCATCCGCATAGCAGTGTAAGTTAACATTATGTTTTCAAATGACATCCCCAACAGGTAAAATATATAGTGAAAGCAATAGTGGCTACTGCATAGGCTACTGTATATAGAGAGGAAAAAGCAGATCAGCATAGCTAAGTTACAGCAGGACACATATCCTAGTACAGGGGAGAACGCTTCAGCACCAACCAAGGCAGTGTATTCTCTGGTACTAACCTGGTCCCAGATCCATTTGTGCTGGACACTGATCATAGGAGTTGGCAAGACAGTAGAAACAGATCTAGGACCAGGCTAAGGGATAATGCCACCCCTCAGTATAATAACAAGTCTACAGTGAACATGTTGCGCTCCTCCCTGTGTCAATTATTCCAACATATGTTGTGTGGAAAGACATTCCATTTGTAAGTACCAAAATTACATAGATAATTATGGGAAACTTGTTTCTAATGAGAAGATGTTTACATGTCCAAAACAACATGACTGTAGCTCAAACGGGGCAGGAGACATGCTTGTTCGAATGTTGGTTTGGTGGGGGACAAAATGGCCCTAACGTGTTGCTCATGAGGGGATGCATATAACAGCTCATTCCATGACAGTAGCTCAAACGGAACAGGAGACATGCTTGTTCAAAGTTTTGAATTTCAGTTGATTACTACAGTACCCCCCTTGGGCCAATCAGTGTCATTGTGTATGTGCCGGATCTCTATGGCAAGATGCATCATTCACCAAAGTTTCGCCAAAATTGGGCCAGTGCTGTCTGAGATATTGCATGTGACGAACGTACTAAAGGACGTAGACAGAGCCACAGTTCCCTTCCAGATGTCATTGTGAGGACAGTAATACCATACAAGGCATGAGCCAGGTATTTATCTATAGAGTGAAATCCTACTTTGCTACATTTTCTCTGATTTGTGAGAAGTAGTGGAAGGCAAGAGGGGCAAAAAGAGAGTGACTGGAGATGATGACTATCTTGGACTTAAATGGATCATGGTGCATTACCTCCCCCAACCTCCCATCCTCCTCCCTCAACCTCCCATCCTCCTCCCTCAAAAACTAGAGAAATAGTGAAGGACCTGAGCTAAGCTTAATGGGCTATCTTTAGGTAATAGCTTTTCAGTGTATTGAGCCGTTTGACAATCATGCAGAACACGAGAGCAATACACAGCTCCAAAACAGACCTGAGGGGTAGGCGATGGGAACAAAGAAATGAGAGAACAATGTGGGAGGGAGGGAGGGATGGAGGGAGGGAGGGAAGGAAAAGGTATAGAATGGAATATAAGTTATGGTGGAATGCTGAACCTTTCGGTAAAGAGGATGGTGAATAGCGTTTTCACAGTTATGTGAAATGTACATAAAATAAAAAAATTCCATCTTGAATAGCAGTAGGGAAGTATTTGTAATTGGATGCCTTAGTAGGTGTTGAGGGAATTTTTATCAATGATGACTAATTATGTATACATTTCAATCAGGACTGACTAGTCCAAATGCTATTATGTACTGCACATATATGAATTTTCTCTCTTGCTCCCATTCCCAATTGTATATAATATAGTCAGGAGTTTAGAACAGTGCCTTGGTACAAATGAATGAACTATCTCCAGATGGCAGGGACGGACTATCTCCAGACTATCTAGAATGCTATCTACACTGACTGACCTTGGCTTCAGGCGAGGAGGGAAGGCTCGAGAACAATAGGGCCTTTCTACCAGTGTCATGAAGAGATAGAACATTTAGAAAACGCTGACGTCATTTTCAGTTTATAACCTGTGGAAAAATGTGTATGTACCCAGTACTCTCTTGAATTAAACGCTGTTACCTGACTTTTAAGACCGGGGCTCTGACCATTCTTATAAAAATATAGGATCTTACAAACCCTTCAAATGCATTGACAGAGTATTTAATTCTGATTGAGAAACAATACAGAGGAATATAGAATTCCTTCAACAGTAGGCTACAGCTTTACCAACCTTCTCCCATGACAAAGAGACAGGGACACTGCATTTCATACTGTACCTCTCTGTACTGGACACCATCAAATATTTACAGAGTCTAATATTGATTTGTACATCAAACCCTCAGATAGATCTTTAAGGGTTGTTGGAGCTGGACTGTGTTGTTTGTGTTGTAATGATTAACATCCAAACATGGACCAGGTGTTAAAGGTCATGACCCCACTGAGAAATGCATAGCCAAGAGTTGACCTTAGTGACCCTATCATACATCACCCTCTCCACCTCCTATACTTCAGACCACACCTTCTACTTCCCTTGAGAACACCCTGACAATGATGAAGATTGGGGGTAAATAAGTATAAAACATTTAAATAAAAAAGGCCTAATATTAAAAGCGGTCCTCCAAATGAGGGGTAGTGACAGGCAAAATAGTTATTTATTTCATCGTTTAATTTTTTTTCAATGATGAAATGTTGGAGTCAGTAGATTTGTCTATGTAGGTAGACTTTGAATTTCAAACCAATTATCTACAGTTTAATTTATCAACGATGCTCTACCCCGCTGCTCTCAGAGAGTGTGGTGGATCTCTAGTTTCTATGGAGATGACCTGGATGCCTCTGGTGCAGGGGGTGGGGTCTGACTCACCTGGTGGGTAGTTGATCCTGTCTGCAGGGATGGAAAGGAGAGAATTCATGATGGAAGACCTTCGCTGGGGGAGAACAGAGATCATCTCAAATCCCTCTGGGCCCAGCAGCTCAAACAGCTGGAGGAGAGAGAGAGATACAGAGAGAGAGAGATACAGAGATACAGAGAGAGAGAGAGAGATACATAGAGAGAGATACAGAGAGAGAGAGAGAGAGAGATACAGAGAGAGAGAGAGAGAGAGAGAACACACACCATTGTAAATACAACCCATATTTATGCTTATTTATTTTATCTTGTGTCCTTTAACCATTTGTACATTGTTAAAACACTGTATATATATAATATGACATTTGTAATGTCTTTATTGTTTTGAAACTTCTGTATGTGTAATGTTTACTGTTAATTTGTATTGTTTATTTCACTTTATATATTCACTTTATATATTATCTACCTCACTTGCTTTGGCAATGTTAACACGTTTCCCATGCCAATAAAGTCCTTGCATTGAATTGAATTGAGAGAGAGAGAGATACAGAGAGAGATAGATACAGAGAAATACAGAGAGGGAGAGAGAGAGAGATACAGAGATACAGAGAGAGAGAGAGATACAGAGAGGGGCAGAGATACAGAGAGAGAGAGAGAGAGATACACAGAGAGAGAGGGAAAATACAGAGAGAGAGATACAGAGATACAGAGAAGGAGAGACAGAGATACAGAGAAGGGGAGAGACAGAGATACAGAGACAGAGAGAGAGAGGAGAGAGAGGGAGGGAGAGGAAGGGAGAGAGAGATACGGAGATACAGAGAGATAGATACAGAGAGAGAGAGAGAGAGAGATACACAGAGAGAGAGAGAGACAGAGAGAGAGAGAGAGATACAGAGAGAGAGAGAGACAGAGAGAGAGAGAGAGAGAGAGAGAGAGACAGAGAGAGAGAGACAGAGAGAGATACAGAGAGAGATACAGAGAGAGAGAGAGAGAGAACACACACCATTGTAAATACAACCCATATTTATGCTTATTTATTTTATCTTGTGTCCTTTAACCATTTGTACATTGTTAAAACACTGTATATATATAATATGACATTTGTAATGTCTTTATTGTTTTGAAACTTCTGTATGTGTAATGTTTACTGTTAATTTGTATTGTTTATTTCACTTTATATATTCACTTTATATATTATCTACCTCACTTGCTTTGGCAATGTTAACACATGTTTCCCATGCCAATAAAGTCCTTGAATTGAATTGAATTGAGAGAGAGAGAGAGAGAGAGAGAGATACAGAGAGAGAGAGATACAGAGAAATACAGAGAGGGAGAGAGATACAGAGAAATACAGAGAGGGAGAGAGAGAGAGATACAGAGAGAGAGAGAGAGACAGAGAGAGAGAGAGAGAAAATACAGAGAGAGGGAGAGAGAAAATACAGAGAGAGGGAGAGAGAGATACAGAGAGGGAGAGAGAGAGATACAGAGAGGGAGAGAGAGATACAGAGAGGGAGAGAGAGAGATACAGAGAAGGAGAGACAGAGATACAGAGAGAGGGAGAGACAGAGAGAGGGAGGGAGAGGAAGGGAGAGAGAGATACGGAGATACAGAGAGATAGATACAGAGAGAGAGAGATAGATACACAGAGAGAGAGAGAGATACAGAGAGATAGATACAGAGAGAGAGAGATACACACTTACTGGCCTGAGGCTAAACCACGACCAACAACATTGGACACTTTATGGAACAAAAAGCCTTCACTATATCATCCTGGAATATCCAAGGCTTGAGGTCATCTGCTTTTGGCCTAAAGAGCAGGAACCCGGACTTCACCAAAGAAATCGGTAATACAGACATTGTCATCCTGCAGGAAACCTGGTATAAAGGAGACGGACCCGCTGGTTGCCCTCTAGGTTACAGAGAGCTGGTAGTCCCATCCACCAAACTACCAGGTGTGAAACAGGGAAGGGACTCAGGGGGTATGCTAATTTGGTATAGAGCAGACCTAACTCACTCCATTAAATTAATCAAAACAGGAACATTTTACATTTGGCTAGAAATTCAAAAGGAACTTATCTTAACAGAGAAAAATGTCCTCCTGTGTGCTACCTATATCCCCCACTAGAATCCCCATACTTTAAGGAAGACAGCTTCTCCATCCTGGAGGGGGAAATCAATCATTTCCAGGCCCAGGGACATGTACTAGTCTGTGGCAACCTAAATTCCAGAACCGGACAAGAACCTGACACCCTCAGGACACAGGGGGACAAACACCTGCCTACAGGTGACAGCATTCCCTCCCACATATGCCCCCCCTAGACATAACGTTGACAACATAACAAACAAAAATGGGTCACAACTCCTGCAGCTCTGTCGCACGCTGGGTATGTACATAGTCAATGGTGGGATTCGAGGGGACTCCTATGGTAGGTACACCTATAGCTCATCTCTTGGCAGTAGTACTGTAGACTACTTTATCACCGACCTCAACCCAGAGTCTCTCAGAGCGTTCACAGTCAAGCCCACTGACACCCCTATCAGACCACAGCAAATCACAGTCTACTTGAACAGAGCAATACTCAATCACGAGGCATCAAAGCCGAAGGAACTGAGTCACATTAAGAAATGCTATAGATGGAAGGAATGCAGTTTGGAAACCTACCAAAAAACAATTAGGCAACAACAAATTCAATCCCTTCTAGACAATTTCCTGGGTAAAACGTTCCACTGCAATAGTGAAGGTGTAAACTTGGCAGTAGAAAATCTTAACAATATATTTGACCTCTCAGCTTCCCTATCAAATCTAAAAATCTCAAATAGAAAACCGAAGAAAATGAACAACAATGACAAATGGTTTGAAGAAGAATGCAAAAATCTAAGAAAGAAATTGAGAAACCTGTTCAACCAAAAACATAGAGACCCGGAAAACCTGAGTCAACGCCTTCACTATGGTGAATCACTAAAACAATACAGAAATACACTACGGAAAAAGAGGGAACAGCACGTCAGAAATCAGCTCAATGTAATTGAAGAATCCATAGACTAACCACTTCTGGGAAAATTGGAAAACACTAAACAAACATCAACACGAAGAATGATCTATCCAAAATGGAGATGTATGGGTAAACCACTTCTCCAATCTTTTTGGCTCTATAACAAAGAATAAAGAACAAAAACATATACATGATCAAATACAAATCTTAGAATCAACTATTAAAGACTACCAGAACCCACTGGATTCTCAAATTACCTTGAACGAGTTACAGGACAAAATAAAAACCCTCCAACCCAAAAAGGCCTGTGGTGTTGATGGTATCCTTAATGAAATGATCAAATATACAGACAACAAATTCCAATTGGCTATACTAAAACTCTTTAACATCATCCTTAGCTCTGGCATATTCCCCAATATTTGGAACCAAGGACTGATCACCCCAATCCACAAAAGTGGAGACAAATTTGACCCCAATAACTACCGTGGAATATGTGCCAACAGTAACGTTGGGAAAATCCTCTGCATTATCATTAACAGCAGACTCGTACATTTCCTCAATGAAAACAATGTACTGAGCAAATGTCAAATTGGCTTTTTACCAAATTATCGTACAACAGACCATGTATTCACCCTGCACACCCTAATTGACAACCAAACAACCAAAGGCAAAGCCTTCTCATGCTTTGTTGATTTTTAAAAAAGCCTTCGACTCAATTTGGCATGAGGGTCTGCTATACAAATTGATGGAAAGTGGTGTTGGGGGTAAAACATACGACATTATAAAATCCATGTACACAAACAACAAGTGTGCGGTTAAAATTGGCAAAAAACACACACATTTCTTCACACAGGGTCGTGGGGTGAGACAGGGATGCAGCTTAAGCCCCACCCTCTTCAACATATACATCAACGAATTGGCCCGGACACTAGAAAAGTCTGCAGCACCCGGCCTCACCCTACTAGAATCCGAAGTCAAATGTCTACTGTTTGCTGATGATCTGGTGCTTCTGTCACCAACCAAGGAGGGCCTACAGCAGCACCTAGATCTTCTGCACAGATTCTGTCAGACCTGGGCCCTGACAGTAAATCTCAGGAAGACCAAAATAATGGTGTTCCAAAAAATGTCCAGTCGCCAGGACCACAAATACAAATTCCATCTAGACACTGTTGCCCAAGAGTACACAAAAAACTATACATACCTTGGCCTAAACATCAGTGCCACAGGTAACTTCCACAAAGCTGTGAACGATCTGAGAGACAAGGCAAGAAGGGCATTCTATGCCATCAAAAGGAACATACATTTCAACATACCAATTAGGATCTGGCTAAAAATACTTGAATCAGTCATAGAGCCCATCGCCCTTTACGGTTGTGAGGTCTGGGGTCCGCTCACCAACCAAGACTTCACAAATTGGGACAAACACCAAATTGAGACTCTGCATGGAGAATTCTGCAAAAATATCCTCCGTGTACAACGTAGAACACCAAATAATGCATGCAGAGCAGAATTAGGCCGATACCCACTAATTATCAAAATCCAGAAAAGAGACGTTGAATTCTACAACCACCTAGAAGGAAGCGATTCCCAAACCTTCCATAACAAAGCCATCACCTACAGAGAGATGAACCTGGAGAAGAGTCCCCTAAGCAAGCTGGTCCTGGGGCTCTGTTCACAAACACACCCCACAGAGCCCCAGGACAGCAGCACAATTAGACCCAACCAAATCATGAGAAAACAAAAAGATAATTACTTGACACATTGGAAAGAATTAACAAAAAAACAGAGCAAACTAGAATGCTATTTGGCCCTAAACAGAGAGTACTCAGTGGTAGAATACCTGTCCACTGTGACTGACCCAAACTTAAGGAAAGCTTTGACCATGTACAGACTTAGTGAGCATAGCCTTGCTATTGAGAAAGGCTGCCGTAGACAGACCTGGCTCTCAAGAGAAGACAGGCTATGTGCACACTGCCCACAAAAGGAGGTGGAAACAGAGCAGCACTTCCTAACCTTCTGTCCAACGTATGACCATAGAGATACATATTTCCCTCAGATTACACAGATCCACAAAGAATTCGAAAAAAAATCCAATTTTGATAAACTCCCATATGTAATGGGTGAAATTCCACAGTGTGCCATCACAGCAGCAAGATTTGTGACCTGTTGCCACAAGAAAAGGGCAACCAGCGAAGAACAAACACCATTGTAAATACAACCAATATTAATGCTTATTTATTTTCCCTTGTGTACTTTAACTATTTGTACATTGTTACAACACTGTATATATATATATACAGTGGGGCAAACAAGTATTTAGTCAGCCACCAATTGTGCAAGTTCTCCCACTTAAAAAGATGAGAGAGGCCTGTCATTTTCATCATAGGTACACTTCAACTATGACAGACAAAATGAGAGAAAAAAATCCATAAAATCACATTGTAGGATTTTTTATTAATGTATTTTCAAATTATGGTGGAAAATAAGTATTTGGTCAATAACAAAAGTTTATCTCAATACTTTGTTATATACCCTTTGTTGGCAATGACAGAGGTCAAACGTTTTCTGTAAGTCTTCACAAGGTTTTCACACACTGTTGCTGGGATTTTGTCCCATTCCTCCGTGCAGATCTCCTCTAGAGCAGTGATGCCCGGGCGGTGTGTTTGGGATCATTGCCATGCTGAAAGACCCAGCCACGTTTCATCTTCAATGCCCTTGCTGATGGAAGGAGGTTTTCACTCAAAATCTCACGATACATGGCCCCATTCATTCTTTCCTTTACACGGATCAGTCGTCCTGGTCTCTTTGCAGAAAAACAGCCCCAAAGCATGATGTTTCCACCCCCATGCTTCACAGTAGGTATGGTGTTCTTTGGATGCAACTCAGCATTCTTTGTCCTCCAAACACAACAAGTTGAGTTTTTACCAAAAAGTTATATTTTGGTTTCATCTGACCATATGACATTCTCCCAATCTTCTTCTGGATCATCCAAATGCTCTTTAGCAAACTTCAGACGGACCTGGACATGTACTGGCTTAAGCAGGGGGAAACGTCTGGCACTGCAGGATTTGAGTCCCTGGCGGCGTAGTGCGTTACTGATCGTAGGCTTTGTTACTTTGGTACCAGCTCTCTGCAGGTCATTCACTAGGTCCCCCGTGTGGTTCTGGGATTTTTGCTCACCGTTCTTGTGATAATTTTGACCCCACAGGGTGAGATCTTGCGTGGAGCCCCAGATCGAGGGAGATTATCAGTGGTCTTATATGTCTTCCATTTCCTAATAATTGCTCCCACAGTTGATTTCTTCAAACCAAGCTGCTTACCTATTGCAGATTCAGTCTTCCCAGCCTGGTGCAGGTCTACAATTTTGTTTCTGGTGTCCTTTGACAGCTCTTTGGTCTTGGCCATAGTGGAGTTTGGAGTGTGACTGTTTGAGGTTGTGAACCGGTGTCTTATATACTGATAACAAGTTCAAACAGGTGCAATTAATACAGGTAACGAGTGGAGGACAGAGGAGCCTCTTAAAGAAGAAGTTACAGGTCTGTGAGAGCCAGAAATCTTGCTTGTTTGTAGGTGACCAAATACTTATTTTCCACCATAATTTGCAAATAAATTCATAAAAAATCCTACAATGTGATTTTCTGGATTTTTTTTTCTCATTTTGTCTGTCATAGTTGAAGTGTACCTATGTTGAAAATTACAGGCCTCTCGTCTTTTTATGTTGGAGAACTTGCACAACTTGCCCCACTGTATATATATATATAATATGCCATTCATGTCTTTACTGTTTTGAAACTTCTGTATGTGTAATGTTTACTGTTAATTTTTATTGTTTATTTCATTTTTGTATATTATCTACCTCACTTGCTTTGGCAATGTTAACACGTTTCCCATGCCAATAAAGCCCCTTGAAATGAATTGAAAGAGATACAGAGATACAGAGAGAGAGATACAGAGAGACAGAGAGTGAGAGATACAGAGAGAGAGAGAGAGAGACAGAGAGAGAGAGATACAGAGAGCGAGAGAGAGATAGAGAGAGAGAGAGAGATACAGAGGGAGAGAGAGAGAGATACAGATATATATATATATATATAGAGAGAGAGAGATACAGAGATATATATAGAGAGAGAGATACAGAGAGAAAGCGAGAGAGAGAGCAAGAGCGAAGCAGAGAGAAAAAGAGAGGGCAAGAAGGAGAGGAGCAGAGAGAGAGTAATAGAGGGGGAGACATCAGCTGGTGTGCTTAAGCCAAAAAACACTAAAGCAGTAAACAAACACATCCTATGGTTCAACCTCCATCCTCCCCTCCAAACACACACATTCAGTGCCAAGACTGAGCACCTGGTAATTACCATGCCCAAAGTAAGTCTGGGCCTGAGACAGAATAATGCTGTGCCGCTTAGCCCCCCAAACACAGCCACCTGGCACTTAGCTGGCTGGGGACAGCAAAACAACAGTAAACCTGACTGGGAGGGAAGCGATCACTGAGCAAGGAGCTGGCTAGCACAGGAGAGAAACATACAGTATTAACCATAGGGGGTGGAAATGCTGTGTGCAACAGACACAATGAGTATGTTTACATGCACAGTGTACAAAACATTAGGGGCAAAAAAATTAAGTATTTACATTTTTTAAAAATGTAACCTTTATTAAACCAGGAAAGTCAGTTAAGAACAAATTCGTATTTACAATGACGGCCCACCCCAGTCAAACCCAGACGACGCTGGGCCAATTGTGCGCCACCCTATGAGACTCCCAATCACGGCCGGATGTGATACTGCCTGGAATCAAACCAGGGACTGTAGTGACGCCTCTTGCACTGAGATGCAGTACCTTAGACAGCTGCACACGTCGGGAACACCTGCTCTTTCCATTATATAGACTGACCAGTTGAAAGCTATGATCCCTTATTGATGTCACATGTCAAATCCAATTCAATCAGTGTACATCAAGGGGAGGAGACAGGTTCAAGATGTTTAAGTCTTGAGACATGGATTGTGTATGTGTATGATTCAGAGGGTGAATGGGCAAGACAAAAGATTGAAGTGCCTTTGAACGGGGTAGTAGGTGCCCGGGCGCACCAGTTAGAGTATGTCAAGAACTGTAACGCTGCTTGGTTTTTCACACTCAACAGTTTCCTGTGTGTGTATCAAGAATGTTCCACCATCCAAAGGACATCCAGCCAACTTGACACAACTGTGGGAAGCATTGGAGGCAACATGGGCCAGCATCCCTGTGGAACGCCTTCGACACCTTGTAGAGTCCACGCCCCGACGAATTAAGGCCATTCTGAGGGCAAAAGGGGGCGCAACTCAATATGATATTAAACTGATTAGGGCAGTAAGAAGGTTATACAGGCTTATCTTAAATCAGCGTAAGGTCTAAATGGAAGTAAGCACACGCCGAATAAAACACCTAGTTTCCTGAGCAATCTGGAATTATTAGGGCAACAGCTTAATCCGTGTTCCATCGGTGTAATTGATCTGCACATGTGCCAGCACCGGTAGCACAAGCCTCCCTCTTATGCACGAGTGATGTGAGTTTGGGAAAAACTGAAAGTAAGCATCTTAAAAATACATTTCACATACAAACTATATACGTCCAAACTCAATCAGGCTTCACAAAAATAACATGGCCGCTGTGGTAGAATGTTTATTTTGATTGCCGATTTTCTGCATTTATTTAAGTCCCATCAGGAAGCCTGACTTCAGATGTGTCCATGTAAACATGATTATTAAGGAAATCGTTTATGTTCATGTAACCGTACTCAATGAGACAACATCAAAACCCACATAGTACCTTACATTAGAAGATATGAGCAATTTTGAATATATAGGAAAAAAATATCCTACATTTTTTTTTTTTTTTTAATAAAGCTAAAATACAACAAAACTGATCATTCTATTCATGCTTTTCAGTCTGCAGATGGATAAATGGATGGATAGTTGGATGGAAAGAGAAACTTTGCTCTTTTGCTTTTCCACATCCTCTCTGGAGACTTGGCTAGCCACCACGGTAGAGGAGCCAAACAACAGATGCACTTTGATGATGTCAGGTGACAGGTCAGCCAGGTCCTTTGTGAAGGGTAGTCTGTTTCTCTGAGTGCTGGGTCTTGGTTTTATTCCTTTCCCTCTCAGTGACTGGAGGGTCGTTCCATGTCGTTTCAGAAAGCAATGACACCCACAATCTCTGATTGTTCTGAAATAATTTCTGTCGTTTGAAACATATAAGATTTGGCATGGGGGGGGGGGGCTTTTGACAATTTCTTTGGAATCCTCATGTCTTATGTTATGTACTATATTTACTGAATTTGGGTGCAATCAATTAGCTTAATTTCTCAGAGATAATGTTGCAGGGGGCCTCCCGAGTGGCGCAGCGGTCTAAGGCGTCACTACAGACCCGAGTTTGATCCCAGGCTATGTCACAGCCGGCCGCGACCGAGAGACCCATGAGGCGGCGCACTATTGGCCCAGTGTTGTCCGGGTTAGGAGAGGGTTTGGCCGGCCGGAATGTCCTTGTCCCATCGCGCTCTAGCGACTCCTTGTGGCGGGCTGGTCGCATGCACGCTGACTGCGGTCGCCAGCTGTACGGCGTCTCCGCCGACACATTGGTGCGACTGTCTTCCGGGTTAAGCGAGCAGTGTGTCAAGAAGCAGTGTGGCTTGGCAGGGTCGTGTTTCGGAGGAGGCATGACTCTCGACCTTCGCCTTTCCCGAGTCCGTACGGGAGTTTCAGCGATGGGACAAGACTAACTACCAATTGGATGTCATAAAATGATCTGTAACCTTCTGTTTCTTACAACAGAAATGATTTCAGAACAATCTGAGGTGGTGGGTGTCGAAAACCTTGTGCTTTTTGGAGGTGAAATGACCCTGGGACTGTGTTGATATTGTTGGTCTGTTTTTCCCCTGCTGCCCAGAGAAAATATATTTTTATGGGCACTCATGAATTCTGTCCTTGAAGTTCATTGGATCCTCTCAGCCTGGAAGAGAAGGTGAAGAGGACAGAGAAGTCCGCTGGGAGTGAGAGTTTTCCCCTCAGAAGGAAGGAGCTCACAGACCTAACCACCCTGAAGCCATTTTCTTTACCTTTAAGCCTGGATGAGGCTGAGACATTAGGTGAACTGTGAACCATAGATTGTTCTAGAAAACGCATAGGCTACAACAAGCTTTCAGGAAGACGGGCAACTATCAGTGTCCACATAGATCACTGGTTATAATACAAAATGTTGAATGAGACTGCCATACAAGCAGCACACCTGCATACAGTAGGTCTTACAGTGGTCAAAAACTATAAATATAATAACTCAATAGTCTATATCCTGGTGCTTTAATGGAGCTTCAGCTCTTTTCACAAAAAACAAAAACATACCTTTAAAATCAAGCTCTCTTTCTCAAGCCACTGCTATTGCAGCAAATGTCATCATTCCAGGGGTACAAATGAGAGGTAATAAAATAATAAGCGGGGGTTTATCCTCTGTCACATGTAATGGTACAGAGTCTTTAAACTTTGCTGTTGAATTTGGAGTCACGCACAGAGAGGAGGGCACACACACAAAGGGCACTCCACATCGAAAGATGTCAGTAGGAGAGTTGGCTTCCAAATGTCAGCTACGTGAAGAACATTAGAAGAGAATGTAGACTCAGGTATTAGTAAAACCTACACTCTGCTGTGGAGAGAAGGAAAGAGAAGGGAGGGAGAGGGACTCAAGAGGACAGAAAGAGGCACTGTCTAATTCATAAGTGAAAGTTATGGATGATATCTCATTGCCAGAGGTCTCAGCATGTGGCCTAAGGGGCACTCTAACCCTGACCTTTAACTGCTAACAGACAAGCACGCAGATACACACCTCTTCTAGACTAGATGCTGGATAACAGAGAGCCACTAATAAATTATATTAATTAAATGGGTGTGGCGACCTTGTGTTGTTGTGGGCTGCAGGGGAGCGAGGGAGAGAGAAAACGACTCTAAATTAAGCACCTGTATAAGAGAGATGGGAGCTCTGCCCAGAGCCTCATCAATCCATCCTTCCTCTCCTCTGTCACAACCTGGCATCTATCCTTCTGTGTAAGTGTGTTATTTTCTTGTGAAGAAGTGAACATGTCTCAATAACACCATGGCTCAGCACAGACTAAGTGCTGCCTTAATTGCCTGTTGTTGCCCAGTACTTCTGGCTAGTCTTGCATCATTGGTAACGGCGCAAATCCTTTCCACATACACTAAACCCAAGGTCTTTCCACCCTCTAAAACCTGAGAGAATTTCAGACATTAAACATTGAACCTGAACACTGTTTCACTTATTGTGTGTGGCATACTGCACAATACCACAGCCTTTATCCTGGTGTGTATGTCAGGCATACCGCATCCTTTATACTGGTGTGCATGTCAGGCATACCACAGCCTTTATCCTGGTGTGTATGTCAGGCATACCACAGCCTTTATCCTGGTGTGTATGTCAGGCATACCGCATCCTTTATCCTGGTGTGCATGTCAGGAATACCACAGCCTTTATCCTGGTGTGTATGTCAGGAATACCGCATCCTTTATCCTGGTGTGTATGTCAGGCATACCACAGCCTTTATCCTGGTGTGTATGTCAGGCATACCGCAGCCTTTATCCTGGTGTGTATGTCAGGCATACCGCAGCCTTGATCCTGGTGTGCATGTCAGGCATACCACAGCCTTTATCCTGGTGTGCATGTCAGGCATATCGTAGCCTTTATCCTGGTGTGTATGTCAGGCATACCACAGCCTTTATCCTGGTGTGTATGTCAGGCATACCGCAGCCTTTATCCTGGTGTGTATGTCAGGCATACCACAGCCTTTATCCTGGTGTGCAGTAAAGTCTTCCTCCTCTCCTACAAGGTTAAGGTCAGCACTCCAGATCTCTCCAAACTCCAGATCGCTCCAGACATGTACCACGTCAACCTCACACCCACACACTAAAGGCCAAGGTTGACCTGCCGTGGAGACGAGTTCCAAAGTGGATGTGGTCTGAACCGGGGTTTAAACCCCAGAGGCCAGCTGGCTAAGGTCATGGAATAACTGAGGTTTGGGTCGGCACAATAGTGTGAAAAGGGTAAAGGTGGTGTGAGAGAGGGCTGCTCACCGCGTTCTGCAGCTCGTCGTCAATCAAAAACAGGGAGGTGCACAGTTCCTCATGTTGCCTCCGTTCAGGAACTTCTCCACCTCCCCCTCAGGTTGGTCTCATCCCCAGGGCTCTGAGCCCCTCCCGGGCTTAGCCTGCCTCCATCCGCCTCTCCCCCATTACCCCAGAGGCCTTGGTTGAGGAAGCTTTGGATGTCCAGGCCTCCACCAGGGGTCTCGTCCTCAGGGCCCCCCGCCCATGGCAGGGCCTCCTGGGGGTCCAGGGTGTAACAGTCATAGGAGAATGTGATGTTGCGTCTGAAGGCCGAGCCGCTGAGGGGAGCGACAGGAGCTCTGGGAACTAAAAAACTCCGCCACCTGTAAAACATTCATAAATAAATATATACATTATTACTTATTTAAATATTTATGTATTTATAATGCTCTAAGAAAAATATGATAGTAGAATAATAAAATACTAGGAAGAAAATGTATAAACCAAAAATGTACTTTTTAAAATATTTTATTTTAAGTATGCCTATATATAGTCATAGTATTTTATTAAAATTTGATTTCAGTATTTCAGTTGTAACCGAAGACCAAATTAGACTCCCCCCACCTGGGACTCTCCCAGAGGGGCCACAGCAGCACAGGAGGCGTCGGCTGCCGAGGAACATCTGCTTGACGGCCCTCGTCTCCTCGTGACCTAAATATGCTGACACTGATGATGATCATTGTGATTATCAGAAAACCCACTACCATTACTATTACCATTTGTGATACCTAGCTGGCTAGTGGCTACAGCAATGTGACATTTCTTGCTGCACTGCTGTGTGTTCCAGCTGTATGTTCCAGCTGTATGTTCCAACTGTATGCTCCAACTGTATGCTCCAACTGTTTGCTCCAACTGTTTGCTCCAGCTGTATGCTCCAACTGTATGCTCCAACTGTTTGCTCCAACTGTTTGCTCCAACTGTTTGCTCCAACTGTATGCTCCAACTGTATGCTCCAACTGTATGTTCCAACTGTATATTCCAACTGTATGCTCCAACTGTATGTTCCAACTGTATGTTCCAACTGTATATTCCAACTGTATGCTCCAACTGTATGCTCCAACTGTATGTTCCAACTGTATATTCCAACTGTTTGCTCCAACTGTTTGCTCCAACTGTTTGCTCCAACTGTATGCTCCAACTGTATGCTCCAACTGTATGCTCCAACTGTATGTTCCAACTGTATGCTCCAACTGTATGCTCCAACTGTATGCTCCAACTGTATGCTCCAACTGTATGCTCCAACTGTATGTTCCAACTGTATGTTCCAACTGTATGCTCCAACTGTATGTTCCAACTGTATGCTCCAATTGTATGCTCCAACTGTATCTTCCAACTGTATGCTCCAACTGTATGCTCCAACTGTATGTTCCAACTGTATGTTCCAACTGTATGCTCCAACTGTATGCTCCAACTGTATGTTCCAACTGTATGTTCCAACTGTATGTTCCAACTGTATGCTCCAACTGTATGTTCCAACTGTATGCTCCAACTGTATGTTCCAACTGTATGCTCCAACTGTATGTTCCAACTGTATGTTCCAACTGTATGCTCCAACTGTATGTTCCAACTGTATATTCCAACTGTATGTTCCAACTGTATGTTCCAACTGTATGTTCCAACTGTATGCTCCAACTGTATGCTCCAACTGTATGCTCCAACTGTATGCTCCAACTGTATGTTCCAACTGTATGTTCCAACTGTATGTTCCAACTGTATGTTCCAAGCAGTAAAACACTACCATTGTCTAGCCTTGTCTAGCACTGCTCCTCAGAGAAATGAAAGATGAAAAAGAGCACTTTCTAAAAGACACGTGTCCTCCCACCGTAGCTCATTTAGAGCTCTGTTTAATCAAGGGAATCAGGACTAATTGTCCAAAAGAGATGAGAGGGAGAGAGAGAGAGATAAAGGGTGATACTTAGAGAGGCAGAGAGAAACGAATGAAAAGGATTTAAGCCAATTAAAATGGCCTAAAAGCGTCTCACTCTCCACTGTGTGTGTCAGGGCACGATGGGTGCTTTTCATCGTCATTCTCAGTGGGCTCTGTAGCATTACTTTACTCTCTAGGTAGACAGACAGGCTAAGGGCACATTAAAAGGACCAAAATTGCATGGTCAAGAACCTTTCGAAAATATCCCAAAAACGTATTTATTATCGCAGAAGGCTCTTTAGCCTTTCAATGATGAGGACAAAAAAATAGTGGCGAACAGAAAGCAAATAAATAGAACAAAATGGTCTTTTTCACAGGGTTTCAAGAAGGTAGGTAGGACATCATGTTTCTCTTGCCTGCACAACATGGTTTCAGTGACCTACTGCATGCATCTATTGTTACAATGTACTGTATTATCTACTAAAACACCTCAGCTAAGGAACCTGCATCAAGCTCTACACTATATTACTCTTCTTTCAGAGACACTGACCCTGGCCTGATATGCATGAGTCATTGGACAGAGACACACCCCCAGGCCGCCAGCCTCCACTAGCTGTCCTGAGCTCTTGATCCTCCACACACACATGTAGCTGCTGTTAGAACCCCAGGCTTGTTCTTAATTTGTCTTCCCTCAATTCTCCTCGTCACCTTCTCAAAACTAGTTGGAGGAGAAGGTCAGAGGGGAGGAACCTTGGATGTTTTCCTTTAATGTGTTTTGAGAAGGAGGTGAGGAGAGGGGACGTGAGGAATCAAGGATAGACAAATTGAGAGAGCCTCAAAGATGCCTTCTTGTGTGCCGGGCCTCAGTCTCTTCCGGTACACTACAGAGGTCCTCCACACGGGGAGAGTCCACTCTCTGCTGCACTCCACTGATATCTATCAGGGATGCAATGGGATTAGGGGACGGATCCCCAAACAGGCAGTATAGGGTGTGTGATCTCCCAACAGGCAGTATGGGGTGTGTAATCTCCCAACAGGCAGTATGGGGTGTGTGATCTCCCAACAGGCAGTATGGGGTGTGTGATCTCCCAACAGGCAGTATGGGGTGTGTGATCTCCCAACAGGCAGTATGGGGTGTGTGATCTCCCAACAGGCAGTATGGGGTGTGTGATCTCCCAACAGGCAGTATGGGGTGTGTGATCTCCCAACAGGCAGTATGGGGTGTGTGATCTCCCAACAGGCAGTATGGGGTGTGTGATCTCCCAACAGGCAGTATGGGGTGTGTGATCTCCCAACAGGCAGTATGGGGTGTGTGATCTCCCAACAGGCAGTATGGGGTGTGTGATCTCCCAACAGGCAGTATGGGGTGTGTGATCTCCCAACAGGCAGTATGGGGTGTGTGATCCCCCAATTGGCAGTATGGGGTGTGTGATCTCCCAACAGGGAGTATGGGGTGTGTGATCTCCCAACAGGCAGTATGGGGTGTGTGATCCCCCAATTGGCAGTATGGGGTGTGTGATCTCCCAACCGGCAGTATGGGGTGTGTGATCTCCCAACAGGCAATATGGAGTGTGTGATCTCCCAACAGGCAATATGGAGTGTGTGATCCCCCAACAGGCAGTATCAGAATAGTAATAAGAGCAGTAGGAAAAGGCCCTGTGTTGCACCGCTGTACAACTTCTGGAGGAATTGTGGGGGATTTGCATCTAATCTAATTATAAGTCACATCAGGAAGCCGTTGTGGGGCGATAGAGAACTGATGCACATTTTGACAGCGAGGAAATATAATACATTTAATTGCGGCCCTCCAGACCTCAGTGAAGACCAAATGCAGCCCCCAGGGCAAAATTAGTTTGACAACCCTGGCTTAGAGTGAATATCATCCAGGACAATGAGTTGATTACCTATCAGTGTTTACCCTATATTAATTCATTAGCAGCACTCCATTGGATGGGCAACCCCATGATTCAGCCTATTTAAAGCTGCCGTGCAACATAAGCTGGTCTAAAGGTTATAATGCTTTTAAAGAGAAAATTACATTTCAGATGGTGTCTACAAAACAACAACTGTCTTTGCCACCACTGATTCGAATAGTCCTCGGGAAAACACTGCCTATTTAGCCTCACAGATAAAATAACATTAGAATGGTGCTGTATGACTGAAAGTGTATCCCTGCCAGTCCAGCGAGTTGATTACCTATCTGCTTGGCAGCCTGTAGGATGCTCTTCAGCTCCTGTGCTGCAGCCTGCTGCTCTGCCTTCTCCAGGTGCTGAGTGAAGAACTGGACTATATTCTGCCATGTCAGGCCCTCTCTGGAGAACAGCTCCTGCCTCTTCAGACGCTTGGTCTAACATAAGACAGACAGCAAGGGCATAAAGTTACACAGAATTATTACGAAACTATGTAGTCTGATATTGGATGCACACAGTGACTTCTCTCTGCATATCCCTCTCTATCACACACAGCAGAGGGTAATTCTAAGTCCTTTTCATAACTCAAAGACATAGTGCAGCAGTATACGCTAAGTTCCTTGCATAGCGAGCAAATTTGAAATAAGCCTTTCCTTTAGCATTGGGTATTAGTGCTCATCAGGTCAGGGGGTTCAGTGCAAGGAGGGGCGGCAGCAGTATTAACACCATGCCTTTATTACAATCAGCACTTCCATGTCCTCTAAAACTAAAGAATTTTAACTGGAGCTCTGATAATCTCCCAGCGACCCTCATTAGTCCCCCTTTTCCCTCAAGCAGCAGTTTTCACACTGTGGAGGATTTAGCTCTGGGAAAACAGGGCCAGAGGTGGTGGTCTGAGGACCAGGCCCAATTTCCTCCAAAGTTGAGTATCTCAATCCACACCAACAACTTAACAAGCCCCCGATCAGAATGAGAGAGGAGAAATTAGGGGAATAGAGGGAGAGGCAAAGATTAGAATATATTTTGAAACGAGAGAGAGAGAGAGAGAGAGAGAGAGGATTAAAGAAGATAACAGGAAAAGAGAGGTAGCATGGTAAATGAGAGAGAGCTGAAGAAAGCGATATCAAGGAGGGAAGTGAGTGAAAAGCACTACAAGTAGCCTGTGTTCACAACAGCCCAAAGCATCCTCCTCAATTAGCTTAATACTGTGATTTTAATACTGTGATAATACTGTGATTTTATTGCAATTCGATGTTCCAAACCCATTTCTCACCCAATGTCTTCTGCAGATGTTCAAGAGAGAGCAATGAGAAAGTGAGTTTTTATCATGGGCATAAGTGATGAAAACAAATTGGCTCCCTATTTAAAAATATTAATAACAAGCTCTTCAGGAAAAATACTAGAGTTTTGGTGCTGGTACAGCCGACTACCAATAAAATAATATTGTGGTATTGTTAAATCGCGATAGTGTCCCATCACAATGGTTAGTCGGATATGGTCTGTAATGTAACTTGCTTTGGGTTAGCCTTACCTTCAGATCATATACTTCTTCAGTGAAGTCTTCCTGCTTGCTGACAGTAGACAAGGAGCGCAGGCCGCCGGTGAGCCGGGGTGGAGACATTGGTTGCCTACCACTCTGTGGTCCATAAGATGCTACCAAACACAGTCTTATCTCTGATCTGAAAGTAACAAAATATTCACACATACGCTATTAAATCAATAGCGGAGTAAACAAAACAATACATTTTCCCTCACCACTAACAAAGACACTAGATTTGTTTTCAATTGGACGATAAGGTTACATAGATGCTGTCACATAACTGTGTATTGGGGAACCAATTTAGGTAACTTAGCTAAATGCTTGGTCTGACAGTCAGCCTGTCAACTCCACTGACAGCTAGCTAACCTTAGTAAACTCTGGCTAGCATCATCACTGAGTTAGCTAGCTCAGCTGACAACGCATGTCGTGGCTAATAATAATACAGCCTCTTTCCAAAATGAGTCTTTGAAAGAAATGCTGTAATCTCAATGTCAACAATGTGATTTTGTTAATATGAATAGAATAGTTAACGTGAGCTAACTAGCAAGATTAACACAGTGGGAGGGAGAACAAATGGAGAGACTTGCGTTAGTTAACTGCTTCAATTTGTCACGTCTCCCGATACAATGGCCACAAATGCAGGACAGTGTGGTACATCATCACAATAATACCAACAAAGGGCGTAAGGATAATTATACCTGTACTCACAACGACAGCAAGGACTTAATACACACGTTTCTACACTGTCAGAAGCGTTTACGTCAGATGTTCTGTCAAAGGTGGAGTAGTGGGTATTGTAGTACGCGTATAAATACTTGCAAGCCTGTAGACATGGAAAGGACTACAATATCTATAACAATTGATAAAAGAAGCAAGACAGCAGTAATCGATTTGTGAGAGAGAAATCAGCGAGCTACAGGTATTTATGACAATTATCTTTGCCTATAGTATCATCAAAGATATTGATAACTAACTCCTTTCATTTGTGAAAATATTTTTGTTCACGTGTATACTTTTTGGGGGTGTGAAAAGGGTCCTTGCGTGGAAAAGTCTGGGAACCCTTGGTGTAGGGGAATAATTTAAGAATGTATTACAGCTTTCTGACTATGAGTTTATTAATCAGTGATGATCACTGGTCTGTGGGTCCAACGTTGGCCCATATGCACGTTCAGGTGCTAGTCGGAAACGCTGACATTTCCAACTTGCTGACTGGTTGTAGGAAACGTTTCCTTGTTCCAACTAGCAAAATTATTTCTGTGGTAAACACAGATTTAAGAGATCCTGAGCGTTTTGTTCTATGATAAATTGTCATCAGCTAACTTAACTTTTGGGAATGTTGAAGCATTTACAGTATGTAATCAAAACAAGCACATAAAAGCACATAAAGGCTTCATAATTCATAAAGTTAATGTTAATTGCCTGGTATAATATCATAGAACAAAACGTTTAAAATCATCCTTAAACCTGTGTTAAAGATATTCTCCTGTACTTGTGTATACTTTTTAACCAGTAGTTCTGAAAGTAGTGTCCACGAGCCAAAAGTGGTCCCTGAAAATGGTGTACCATGTCACAAATGTGCAAATATGTGCACCACTTCATTGCTCTCTCTTGCTCTCTGTGTGTGCCACTTGCTAGATGTGGCGAAAGGCTGAAGCTCATTGGCTGAAACTCAAATTGCTAGGGGGCTGGCCCACGTGGGGGAAAATGTCACCACACAGCTTCAAACTAGGGATTTCGTGGCTAATTGAGGTAAAACAGTAATTCTGTTTATAGATTAGGACTGCAAACTGACAAGCTCTAAGGCCCAGCAGTAGGTTACTTATACAGTTAAATGGAATAAATTCCAAACTGCTCATAATTCTGCTCATAAATTCACCCCATACTTGGTTTGAACCCTGGTGGCAACTATGTCCTACTTTGAAGTGAGTTCAAAGGCGATAACAAACAATCTTGTTTCAGTGTTTCACTGTAATTAAACATGTAATTGTTTTTCTTATAAATAGTTGATGTAGACCTAAATACATGTAATTACAAGGCAACAGTAAACATGAATGATGCAGCAAAAATGTCAATAATCCAGTTTTTGCTTTGTCATTATTGTGTGTAGATTGATGAGAGAAAAAACTATTTCATCAATTTTAGAGTAAGAATAACGTAACAAAATGAGGAAAAAGTCAAGAGGTCTGAATACTTTCCGAATGCACTGTAAGTAAGACAAGTGACATCCCGACAACTTTGTAAAAAAAACGCTTTATATCGGAGTTGTCTCAAGATGGCTATGCATGTTCACGACATGAGGTGAGTACCATAGTATCTCTCTCCATTGAATACAGGTGGTTAATGTCAACAACCCTTATCAAATATTCAAAAATGTATTAAAATAATGAGATTTATCCACCAACGCAAAGAGAGGAATAGGCAGGAGCTTTCTTGTCAGAATATCCATAATCTTTGGTGTAACCGGTGTGAAATGGCTAGCTATTTAGCAGTGCACGCTAGTAGTGTTTCAATTGGTGATGTCATTCGCTCTGAGACCTTGAAGAAGTTGTTTTCATTGCTCTGCAAGGGCCATGGCTTTTGTGGAACGATACTGTAGGTAACAATGCTTCGTGGTAGGTAGTTGTTGATGTGTTCAGAGGGTTCCTGGTTCAAACCCAGGTTGGGACAAGGAGAGGGACAGAAAGCAAGAATGTTACACTGTCATATTGTGTAGAGAGAGGAACATTCGACTTAGTTAATTCATTACTTAGGAATAGGTGCTTGTGCATGCTTCGGCGTTTCTTCTCTACATGGCATGGATTAGCCCTTTATCATGGCACTCAATTACATTACATATAAGAGTTGTCTTCTGTACAGGGAGTTTTGTTAAGAGCCCAGATACTCAATCTGAACATTAACACGCGTCGCTTGAGGTACGGTTTTGGAAGCATTATCTTATCTTTCATGTCAGTGAGAAATCATTTTCAAAAAACTAAAGTTTAAATTGTTACACATCTTGATGGGTGAGTGCCAGTGGTCCTACACGGTCATATATCTATGTTACAGCGCTTGTTTACGGCAAAGAGTTGGGAGACCATGTGTGCTAATTAGCTATCTAGCATGCGCTGAACAGCTGTACAGTGTCTTTACATAAAATTGTAATTTTTCTCATGAATTCTAGAAATGCAATACAGGCCTGCTAAATAAAGTGTACCAATCAGTACGGCAGGGTCAGGCTGCTGAAATGGCAGATTGTGCCACAGGCCTACATGAGTTTGCAACAAATAAGCCTCAGGGTCAACACTGCATCTCATCTCAGGCCTATCTGCCTGATTGGATCACATAATTGGATCACTTAATGGTCAAATCAAACTTGCGTTAACTTGTCTTAACTTGTAGCCTGTCTTTACATCTTAATTTACTGTGAGGGTTAATAATATCAATGTGACCTGCATTCATTTTAGCAAAGTTATGTAGGCCTAGAAAAAGGCCTAAGCCTTTTTTGTTTATTCAGTTACTACAGGAAACGTATGAGATGTGAAATTCCTTACTGGTAGCTGTGGTGATATTTGATGTTAATTTGATAATGTCACGCCTCATGCCATCTGCTGTCAAACCTGGCCAAAACAGAGGCAGCGTTGAAGCCAATAGGATGGGGCTGTTTGTCTGTCTGGGCACATACCGGGATGGGTCCAGCAATGATAATCATATGCTAAATTATACCCCTATTATCCATCCCCGCTATGTTATGGAAGATCTCTGAGGATTTAAAATGAAAAGATATGCTAAATATTCATAATCTGGTCACATTTAATGCAACATTGTAGCCTGTTAATGTATATTGTTTGATGTGTGTTTAATGTAATGGTAATCTTTGTCCGGTGGGTCATTGATGAATATGCCTGGGAAGGGTCAGGCTACAGAGGACTCACACATTCTAATCTGTCCTTAACTTTGGATATGAACCAGTCTTATCCACAGAACATAGATCATCCTATTTCTAAGCACAGATTTATAAACTGGACCCATTCATTACTGTAGGATACTGTATGTGCTGGGGGGTCTCGCTGTTTCAGCTGGATTGGTGATGGGGTTTAACATGGTGATGATGAGAAGGACGATGGGGTTAAACGCAGGGACTCCTCAGATTAAGTCAAAGACTGTAGGATAACTGTTAAAGATTTTACTTAAATACTGGGCATGCCCCGGAGAGGGGCAAAGTCTGTTTTATACACCCTACCCCTTAATAGGGTTACATCCCCTGAAAGCTTTTTATTTAGGTTTTCAGTGCCACACAGCGGTAAAACTCATCTTCCTCTGTCCCTTGACATATGTTTTATGAATCACCCAGCCTCCACAAACCTTTGTAATTCTGAAACTGTCCTCTTCTAACCCACCCATGAAGGTAGCTCATCTGATTCATCCCATTTGACTCCTCTCCTGTCCTCCCTTCTCCTCCCCTCCTTCTCCTCCCCTCTCCTCTCTTATTTTCTTCTACTCTTCTCTCCTCTCTTATTTTCTTCTCCTCTTCTCTTCTCTCCTCCCTCCCCTCCCCTCCCCTCACACACACAGATAACATATCCTCCAGCCGAGGCTACGGGGCGTAGATTGTACGGTGTGAGTTTTATTAGTATGAAGTTATCATGAGTGGTGTCATCCCATATCTAGCTGTATTTAACACTAACCTAGTTCCAAGTGAGCGTTATCAAGCTCTTGACCTTACCATGGGCAAAGGCATCTGAAACAATAGTAGCAAAATTGCAGAGGAAACTATGCAAATTATGTATTAGAAACAGAGACCGTCAAACAAAATTCAAACCCATTATTTCGCAAGCTTCAAAGTAAGAATCATACAGTTTCAAGCAATGACTAATAACTGTTTATTTATGATTTATAAACTACATATTAACTGTATGTAATCAAATCAAATCAGTGAAATGCTTACTTACAAGCCCTTAACCAACAATGCCGTTTTAAGAAAGATACACCAAAAGTAACAAATAATTAAAGAGCAGCAGTAAAATAACAATAGCGAGGCTATATACAGGGGGTACCGGTACAGATTCAAAGTGCAGGGGCACTGGTTAGTCAAGGTAATTGAGGTAATATTAAAGTTATTAAAGTGACTATGTATAGATAATGACAGAGAGTAGCGGCAGTGGAAAAGAGGGGGGGCAATGCAAATAGTCTGGGGAGCCATTTTATTTAATTTTTATTTTTATTCACCTTTATTTAACCAGGTAGGCAAGTTGAGAACAAGTTCTCATTTACAATTGCGACCTGGCCAAGATAAAGCAAAGCAGTTCGACACATACAACGACACAGAGTTAAACATGGAGTAAAACAAACATACAGTCAATAATACAGTTGAAAAATAAGTCTATATACGATGTGAGCAAATTTGGTGAGATAATGGAGGTAAAGGCAAAAAAAGGCCATGGTGTCAAAGTAAATACAATATAGCAAGTAAAACACTGGAATGGTAGATTTGCAGTGGAAGAATGTGCAAAGTAGAAATAAAAATAATGGGGTGCAAAGGAGTAAAATAAATAAATAAATACAGTAGGGGAAGTGGTAGTTGTTTGGGCTAAATTATAGATGGGCTATGTACAGGTGCAGTAATCTGTGAGCTGCTCTGACAGCTGGTGCTTAATGCTAGTGAGGGAGATAAGTGTTTCCAGTTTCAGAGATCTTTGTAGTTCGTTCCAGTCATTGGCAGCAGAGAACTTGAAGGAGAGGCGGCCAAAGGAAGAATTGGTTTGGGGGTGACCAGAGTGATATACATGCTGGAGTGCGTGCTACAGGTGGGTGCTGCTATGGTGACCAGCGGGCTGAGATAAGGGGGGACTTTACCAGGGTCTTGTAGATGACCTGGAGCCAGTGGGTTTGGAGACGAGTATGAAGCGAGGGCCAGCCAATGAGAGCGTACAGGTCACTGTGGTGGGTAGTATATGGGGCTTTGGTGACAAAACGGATGGCACTGTGATAGACGGCATCCAATTTATTGAGTAAGGTAAATGACATCTTGTAAATGACATCGCCGAAGTCGAGGATCGGTAGGATGGTCAGTTTTACTAGGGTATGTTTGGCAGCATGAGTGAAGGATGCTTTGTTGCGAATTAGGAAGCCAATTCTAGATTTAACTTTGGATTGTAGATGTTTGATGTGAGTCTGGAAGGAGAGTTTACAGTCTAACCAGACACCTAGGTATTTGTAGTTGTCCACATATTCTAAGTCAGAACCATTCAGAGTAGTGATGCTGGACGGGCGGGCAGGTGCAGGCAGCGATCGGTTGAAGAGCATGCATTTAGGTTTACTTGTATTTAAGAGCAGTTGGAGGCCAAGGAAGGAGAGTTGCATGGCATTGAAGCTTGTCTGGAGGGCTATTAACACAGTGTCCAAAGAAGGGCCAGAAGTATACAGAATGGTGTTGTCTGTGTAGAGGTGGATCAGAGACTCACTAGCAGCAAGAGCGACATCATTGATGTATACAGAGAAGAGAGTCGGCCCATGAATTGAACCCTGTGGCACCCCCATAGAGACTGCCAGAGATTTGACACACTGAACTCTATCAGAGAAGTAGTTGGCCATCAGAGAAGTAGTTGGTAAACCAGGCGAGGCAATCATTTGAGAAACCAAGGCTATCGAGTCTGCCGATGAGGATGTGGTGATTGACAGAGTCGAAAGCCTTGGCCAGGTCAGTGAATACGGCTGCACAGTATTGTTTCTTATCGATGGCGGTTATAAGATGTCTTTTAGGACCTTGAGCGTGGCTGAGGTGCACCCATGACCAGCTCTAAAACCAGATTGCATAGCGGAGAAGGTGCAGTGGGATTCGAAATGGTTGGTAATCTGTTTGTTGACTTGGCTTTCGAAGACCTTAGAAAAGCAGGGTAGGGTAGGATAGATATAGGTCTGTAGCAGTTTGGTTCGAGTGTCCCCCTCTTTGAAGTGGGGGATGACAGCAGCTGCTTTCCCATCTTTGGGAATCTCAGACGACACGAAAGAGAGGTTGAACAGGCTAGTAATAGGGGTTGCAACAATTTCGGCAGATCATTTTAGAAAGAAAGGGTCCAGATTGTTTAGCCCGGCTGATTTGTAGGGGTCCAGATTTTGCAGCTCTTTCAGACCATCAGCTGACTGGATTTGGGAGAAGGAGAAATGGGGAAGGCTTGGGCGAGTTGCTGTGGGGGGAACAGTGCAGTTGACCGGCGTAGGGGTAGCCAGGTGGAAAGCATGGCCAACCGTAGAAAAATGCTTAGATTTATTGGTGGTAACAGAGTTTCCTATCCTCAGTGCAGTGGGCAGCTGGGAGGAGGTGTTCTTATTCTCCATGGACTTTACAGTGTCCCAGAACTTTTTTGAGATTGTATTGCAGGAAGCAAATTTCTGCTTGAAAGAGCTAGCTTTGGCATTTCTAACTGCCTGTGTATATTGGTTTCTAACTTCCCTGAAAAGGTGCATATCACGGGGGCTGTTCAATGCTAATGCAGAACGCCATAGGATGTTTTTGTGTTGGTTAAGGGCTGTCAGTTCTGGAGAGAACCATGGGCTATATCTGTTCCTGGTAGAGCGTCTGCTAAATGACTTAAATGTAAATGTAAATGTAAATTTCTTGAATGGGGCATGCTTATTTAAGATGGTGAGGAAGTTTTTTTTTTTAAATAACCAGGCATCCTCTACTGACGGGATGAGGTCAATATCATTCCAAGATACCCGGGCCAGGTCGATTTGAAAGGCCTGCTCACTGAAGAGTTTCAGGGAGCATTTGACAGTGATGAGTGGAGGTCCCTTGACTGCTGACCCATATTTGATACAGGCAATGAGGCAGTGATCGCTGAGATCTTGTTTGAAAACAGCAGAGGTGTATTTAGAGGGTAAGTTGGTTAGGATGATATCTATGAGGGTGCCCGTGTTTACGGCTTTGGGGTGGTACCTGGTAGGTTCATTGATAATTTGTGTGAGATTGAGGGCATCAAGCTTAGATTGTAGGATGGCTGGGGTGTTAAGCATGTTCCAGTTTAGGTCACCTAGCAGCACGAGCTCTGAAGATGGATGTGGGGCAATCAGTTCACATATGGTGTCCAGAGCACAGCTGGGGGCAGAGGGTGGTCTATAGCAGGCGGCAACGGTGATAGACTTGTTTTTAGAGAGCTGGATTTTTAAAAGTAGAATTTCAAATTGTTTGGGTACAAACCTGGATAGTAGGACAGAGCCGGCTATCTCTGCAGTAGATTGCAACACCTCCCCCTTTGGCTGTTCTATCTTGTCTGAAAATGTTGTAGTTAGGGATGGAGATTTCAGAGTTTTTGGTGGTCTTCCTAAGCCAGGATTCAGACACGGCTAGGACATCCGGGTTGGCAGAGTGTGCTAAAGCAGCGAATAAAACAAACTTAGGGAGGAGGCTTCTAATGTTAACATGCATGAAACCAAGGCTATTACGGTTACAGAAGTCATAAAAAGAGAGCGCCTGGGGGATAGGAGTGGAGCTAGGCACTGCAGGGCCTGGATTCACCTCTACATCACCAGAGAACAGAGGAGGAGTAGGATAAGCGTACGGCTAAAAGCTATGAGAATTGGTCTTCTAGGACGTCCTGAACATAGTAAAAAGGAGATTTCTGGGGGCAATAAAATAGCTTCAAGGTATAATGTACAGACAAAGGTATGGTAGGATGTGAACACAGTGGAGGTAAACCTAGGCATTGAGTGATGATGAGAGAGATATTGTCTCTAGAAACATCATTGAAACCAGGTGATGTCATCAGATGTGTGGGTGGTGGAACTGAAAGGTTGGATAAGGTATAATGAGCAGGGCTAGAGGCTCTACAGTGAAATAAGCCAATAAACACTAACCAGAACAGCAATGGACAATGTATATTGATATTAAGGAAAGGCATGCTTAGCCAAGTGATCATAAGTGTCTAGTGAGTAGTCAGGTTGGTTGAGGTCAGACAGCTAGCTGGGCCATCGGTAGCAAGCTGGCAGAGGATGGAGGTCTGTTTTTAGCCACCTCGTGCGTTTCCGTCGGTAGATTAGTGGGGTTCCGTGTGGTAGAGGGGACCAATCCGATTGGCAAAATAGATATAGTTATAGTGACCCAAGAAAATTGTCCGATAGACCTATTCAGATAGCAGCCAATAAGACAGCTAATGATTAGCGGGCCGCAGATGGGCGTTCAGGTAACGTCGCGACGGAGGGGACAGTTGGATAACTCCCTCAGGCAGATAACGTCGGTAGTCCAGTCGTGAAGGCCCGGTGGGGTAAAACGGGTCCGGATAGGTGATTGTAGCCCAGGAGTGGCTGATGGAACTCTTCAGCTGTCTAGCTCCGGAATAACTGATATTTGCTCCGGGATCAAAGTAAGCCAATAGTCACTTGGATAGCAGCTAGCTAGCTGCAAGATCCAGGTGTAAATGTCCAGCGCTTGCGGTAGAAATCCGGGGATATGGAGAGAAAATAGGTCCGGTATGCTCTGGTCTGAGTCGCGTTGTACAAAACTGCCGATAGCTTTTCGAGCTAAAGGATAGCTAATGACCACCAACCGTGGTTAGCAGAATACTAACGTTAGCCAGTAAACTGGTTAGCTTCTGGCTCGCTTCTGGCTGATTAGATGTTCAGGAGTCTTATGGCTTGGGGGTGGACGCTGTTTAGAAGCCTCTTTGAACTAAACTTGGCGCTCCAGTAACGCTTGCCGTGTGGTAACAGAGAGAACAGTCTATGACTAGGGTGGCTCGAGTCTTTGACCATTTTTAAGGCCTTCCTCTGACATCGTCTGGTATAGAGGTCTTGTATGGCAGGAAGCTTGGCCTGTGATGTACTGGGCCATTCGCACTAACTTCAGCAGTGCCTTGCGGTTGGAGGCCGAGCAGTTGCCATACCAGGCAGTGATGCAACCCATCAGGATGCTCTCGATGGTGCAGCTGTAGAACCTTTTGAGGATCTGAGGACTCATGCCAGATATTTTCAGTCTCCTGAGGGGGAATAGGTTTTGTCGTGCCCTCTTCACGACTGTCTTGGTGTGCTTGGATCATGTTAATTTGTTGGTGATGTGGACGCCAAGGAACTTGAAGCTCTCAACCTGCTCCACTACAGCTCCGTCGATGAGAATGGGGGCGTGCTTGGTCCTACTTTTCCTGTAGTCCACAATCATCTCCTTTTCCTTGATTACATTGAGGAAGAGGTTGTTGCACCACACGGTCAGGGCTCTGACCTCCTCCCTATAGGCTGTCTCGTTGTTGTCGTGATCAGGCCTAACATGTGTCATTGGCAAACGTCATAATGTTTTTTGAGTCGTGCCTGGCCGTGCAGTCATGAGTGAACAGGGAGTACAGGAGGGGACTGAGCACGCACCCCTAAGGGGCTCTGTGTTGAGGATCAACGTGGCCGATGTGTTGTAACCTACCCTTACCACCTGGGGGTGGCCCGTCCAGGATCCAGTTACAGAGGGAGGTGTCAACGAATAGCATTCTCACATAGGTGTTCCTTTTGTCCAGGTGGGAAATGGCAGTGCGGAGTGCAATAGAGATAGCATCATCTGTGGATCTGTTGGGGCGGTATGCAAATTGGAGTGGGTCTAGGGTTTCTGGGATAATGGTGTTCATGTGAGCCATGACCAGCCTTTCAAAGCACTTCATGGCTACAGACGTGAGTGCTACCGGCCAGTAGTCATTTAGGCAGGTTACCTTAGTGTTCTTGGGCACAGGGACTACGGTGATCTGCTTGAAACGTGTGTATTACAGACTCAGACAGGGAGAGGTTGAAAATGTCAGTGAAGACACTTGCCAGTTGGTCAGTGCATGCTCGGAGTACACGTCCTGGTAATCCGTCTGGCCCTGCGGCCTTGTGAATGTTGGCCTGTTTAAAGGTCTTACATCGGCTGCGGAGCGTGTGTCACACAGTCGTCCGGAACAGCTGATGCTCTCATGCATGTTTCAGTGTTACTTGCCTCGAAGCAGCATAGAAGTGATTTAGCTCATCTGATATGCTCGTGTCACTGGGCAGCTCTTGGCTGTGCTTCCTTTTGTAGTCTGTAACACTTTGTAAGCCCTGCCACATCCGACGAGCGTCGGAGCCGGTGTAGTTCGATTCGATCTTAGTCCTATATTGACGCTTTGCCTGATTGATGGTTCGTCGGAGGGCATAGCGGGATTTATTATACGCTTCCGGGTTAGAGTTCCACTCCTTAAGTGGGTGTGGAGTCAAATGCAGGAGACAGAGTTCAATGCTGTGCGTCTTTTAATAGCACCAACGCACCACAGGGTGCTCACAAAAAGTTACGTTCCCAACCACAGGGAATCAAAAGGTACAATAGAAAAAATCACGACTCGGCACTAACACGTACCTCTATAACAGAGCCGAAGGTTACATTGAAATAATCCCGCACAACAACCAGGCGGGCCGGATGTCTAATAAAGACAAACTAATTAAACATGAACAGGTGCTACCACTAAACATACAAGGAGGGGGAGGAAAAACAATCAGTGGCAGCTAATAGGCCGGTGACGACGACCGCCGAGCGCCACCCGCCCGGGAAAGGGAAACACCCTCGGTCGGACTCGTGACACCTTGAAAGTGGCAGCTCTAGCCTTTAGCTCAGTGCGGATGTTGTACCAACAAAAAAAACGATTTCTGTGCAAAGACAAATACAATATACTGTGCTGAAGTGCTGACATCATTCTCTGTATGCCAGCTCCAAATTACCCAGCATTCTTTCCTCTCTTACAAACTGGTGTGTTATTCTATTATGTAAATGTTGCAATGTGATCCTTACCTGCTACACCTGCCATCAGCATTTACATTATGACTGGACTTGCAATGGCAGCCAGACAGAGAGCATTATTTCTGTGTTGTGCTCCCTATGATGTGGGCCCTGATACAGCAATGAAAGAATAGAATGTGTCTAGTGGTAACAACATTCTGTAGGCTATTCATTTGTGCACTGAACTGCTACAGTGTGAATGAATAGAATACATTCTATGTATCTGTTGTGTCTTGTTGTTGATGTTGATGTTTTCCCTAAGTGTTGAATCAGATGCAGAAAGGTGCATAAATATCATGTTAATACTACGAGTAGAATGTGATTTTTGAAAACATTGCTGTGTGTTTTTGCTACATTTGTAAAAAGGATCTACTGATTAAAAATGGATCGTAACAGTACATTTTCTCCCAGGTCAGAATCTCAAATAATCAATCAAGAAAGTTCTGGGGGGGTCTGGGGGAATATAAATTGTATTTATTTCCCAGAGCATAATATTTAATGATGTTTACCATTTCACAGGGCCGATCTGACATTCACATTTTTCTTTCCTCAAAAGAAACAAAGCAAACCCTGCATGAAGAAATAACTACTTAGCATTCTGTACATTTCAAATGTTCAAATGAAGGGTGGTGGTGGGTACATTAGAGGCTCCTGTCTGCTAATGTCCTACAGAGCCGAGAAAGAGAGATAGGAGAGAGGGGGGGAAGCAGGGCGAGGGAGATGGATAGAGGAGCAGAGAGAGGTGCAGAGCGAGAGAGAGAGAGGAGCATAGAGAGAGAGAGAGTGAGGAGCAAAGAGAGAGAGAGGAGAAGAGAGATAGAGAGTGCAAGAGAGAGAGAGACACTTCTCGCTCCAAACAGAAACAATAAGAAACCCTCTTGCTGTCTGCTGTGGCTGAGCAGGGTCATTTGTTTGTGTCGTAATGGCACTGAACACTGTGCTAATGCGCTTCCAGGACGCCTGGTAACAGCTTTTCCCCTCCCCAGCCCTGGATATGAAACCTATCCTAATTATTTACATTGGAATTGTGCTCCATGGTGAAGGACTTATGCTGCAGCTCAGCCATGATCGGAAAATCTTAATAACACCTCCCTGAAACATGAGTCCAATCTGCCAGATGCTCCCCAACAACTATAGGAGAGAGAGAGAGAGAGAGAGAGTGACGGTGTGTGTGGAGGGTGTGCATGTTTGACGGTGTGTGTGGAGGGTGTGCATGTTACATATCACATGCCTCTGCATTTTCCAGCAGTTTGTGTGAAGAGGGGTTGCTCTGCTAATCTTTCTCTCCATGGTGTCTGGTTAGGAGCCTGACAGATGTGTTGACTGCTTGTTCCACAGAATGGTCTCTGAAATAAGTTAAATTATTTGGTTTATTTTTCCTGAGGTGGGATGTTTGCTTCATATACTTTCTAGGTTATCAAATTGGATTCTCGCTTGGAATAGTTGGTCAATCTAACTGGACAATATTTGAAAATGTAAAAAAAAATCAATTTAAGATAGAATCTAATATGATGGTGCATGTCGGAATAAAATGTAAGGTGAAATAGAATTCTGTACAGCGCCTGAGATTCTCGTACCCAATACAGATGTGTCAGAACTCTGAGGTAAACTTTTCTGGAAAAGTAATTCAGAATGATAAATACATAGTGAAACAAATATTTCTACTCCAAATATTGAACAGCTCAAAAAGAAGGATTGTATCTTCAGTCAGAATGCAGCAGGAGTCTTAGACACACTTTGTGGCCATTTCACTTAACTGTCTAAGCTGTGCCCCATCTTCAATCTATGAGGGTGAGAGGAGGAGAGAGAAAGAGAGAGAGAATGACACCTTTTGCACTTTAGTTTTTCCCAGCCTTTTGAGACGACTAGATGGTGATTTTCATAGAATGTCATTATTAGACCTAGCATCAGGCATCGTGGCTGGAATAGGATTCTGGGTAATTCCCACTCTCTGACACTCAGTGCTCTTGTCTGAGGATGGGGAAGTGTCTGACATTCCATTTAGCAGCCCTGCAGACGGGCTACCAGGCAGACACCCCCATCCTCAATCACAGGGGTGCTGCTCTGGGGGTGTGGGGTACAGGAGGGGTGTCCTGGTGGTGTGGGTAAGGGGGAGGGCATGGCGTGTGGGATGGGCATGGCGTGCTGCACTAGTGGTGTGGGGAGAGGATGGGATGGGATGGGGAGGCCCCAGCTGGCACTAACAGATGAATCTACAACCAGAGGTCTACTGTTGGTGGTGTCCTGGGATGGGTGGGTGTTATATTCATTATCGTACCTGTGTCACTGGTCACTGGTCACTGGACCTATAGCAGAACTTCTTCACAGAACTGCTTATAATAAGGATGAACACTTTTATTTTAACTTACTATAATACATCAATCAAATCAATTTAGCCTCAAATTAATAATGAAACATGTTCAATTTGGTTCAAATAATGCAAAAACAATGTGTTGGAGAAGAAAGTAAAAGTGCAGTATGTGCCATGTAAAAAAGCTAACGTTTAAGTTCCTTGCTCAGAACATGAGAACATATGAAAGCTGGTGGTTCCTTTTAACCTCTCTAGGGTAGGGGGCAGCATTCTGAATTTTGGATGAAAAGCATGCCCAAATTACACGGCCTGCTACTCAGGCCCAGAAGATATGATATGCATATAACTGGTAGATTTGGATGGAAAACACTCTAAAGTTTCCAAAAACTGTTAAAATAGTGTCTGTGAGTATAACAGAACTGATTTAGAAGGCGGAAACCTGAGACAAATCCATTCAGGAAGTCATTTTTTGTAGTTTTCTATTCAATGCCATTACAGTATCCATTGACTTAGGACTCCATTTGCAGTTCCTAATGCCTTCCACTAGATGTCAACAGTCTTTAGAAATCGTTTCAGGCTTGTATTCTTATAAATGAGGGAGTAAGACCAGTCTGAACGAGTGGACCCTAACGTGATGCAGAGTTTTTTCAGGCGCATGTGCATTTCTTTTTCTATTCTTTTATACTTTTATATTGACAACGTTATTGTCCGGTTTAAATATTATAGATCATTTAGGCTAAAAAACAACCTGAGGTTAGAATATAAACATCGTTTGACATGTTTCTATGAACTTTACTGATACAATTTGGATTTTTTTGTCTGATTGTTTTGACTGAGTTTGAGCCTGTGGATTACTGAAGAAAACGCGCTAACAAAATGTTAGGTTTTTGGATATAAAGAGACTTCATCAAACAAAAGGAACATTTATTGAGTAAATGAATATCTTCTGATTGCCACCATATGAAGATCAACAAAGGTAAGGGATTAATTTTATCTCTATTTCTGAGTTTTGTAACGCTTTTGCTTGGCTGGTTACTGTTTGTAATAATTTGTCAACTGGGCTATGTTCTGGGCTAGGTATGTTCTGGGCTAGGTATGTTCTGGGCTAGGTATGCTTTCACCGAAAAGCATTTTATAAATATGACACTGTGGTTGGCTTAACAAGAAGTTAATCTTTAAACCTATGTAAAATATGTTTTGTTTTCTGAATTTTTATAATGAGCTAGCGTCCCACGAACCCTAGAGGTTTTTAACACGAGTCTTCAATAATTCCCAGGTAAGAAGTTTTAGGTTGAGGTTATTATAGGAATTATAGGACTATTTCTCTCTATACCATTTGTATTTCATATACCTTTTACTATTGGATGTTTTTATAGGCACTTCAGTATTGCCAGTGTAACAGTATAGCTTCCGTCCCTCTCCTCGCTCCTACCTGGGCTCGAACCAGGAACACATCGACAACAGCCACCCTCGACGCATCGTTACCCATCACTCCACAAAAACCGGGGCCCTTGCAGAGCAAGGGGAACAACTACTCCAAGTCTCAGAGCGAGTGACGTTTGAAACGCTATTAGCGTGCACCCCGCTAACTAGCTAGCCATTTCACATCGTTTACACCAGCCTAATCTCGGGAGTTGATAGACTTGAAGTCATAAACAGCGCAATGCTTGAAGCATTGCAACGAGCTGCTGGCAAACGCCAAAAAGTGCTATTTTACTGAATGCTTATGAGCCTGCTGCTGCCTACCACTGCTCAGTCAGACTGCTCTATCAAATCATAGACTTAATTATAACATAATAACACACAGAAATACGAGCATTAGGTCATTAATATGGTCAAATCCGGAA